>NC_139047.1:28129694-28188694 GCF_965140915.1 Aythya marila | reverse complement strand
GGTTGTGTGTAAAGCAATAAATGAAGAAAACCACATATTATTTTTCCAGATTATACTGTGCAGTGAGATGCTGCAAAACTATTATCTAATAGTAAACACGAAAAGTAATATGAAGATACATAGTAAGGCTGAAATTGTGGGCAAAACAAGTTGCATTTGGGCCAAACACACAATTGCCAATCTACAGAAAAACAGACTCAATTACTGACATTAAATGCAAAGCCAGAAAGGAATTTAATAAAATTGTAGTTTGCAATGCAGCATGGTATCACAGGTATGTACATGTATGCACTTGAGTCTGAATATAGCTTGTATCACTGCATTATTTGCATATACAGCTGAACCATGCCTAAGTATTTTATTAAATACTTATATTTATATTATATATTTGTATTAAATAGTATGCCTACTAACACAGTTGAGGTACAGCATGGATTCAAGCAAGTTTCTGAATTAGGGCTTTTTTTAATTATTATTACTCGTTGTTTTTAAATGCCATTGTCACACGAGATAAGAAATGCAGAGGCATTATATCATGAAGCCTCACAAAGAGGTGCTGACAGGTTCTCTGCTCACAGTTTCTAAGGGCTCTGGCAAGACAATTGTTTTTATTTCAAGTTCTCAATGAACAGAAATAGTACTGGAGCAGAAAGGGGAAACAATAAATGAAATGTAAGATGAAAAATCTGGCCTATCTCTCAAGTAATCACTGCCAACATTTTTCTGTTGCTTTAGGTTGCAGTAGTGACCGCTACACTGTTCCCTGTGTATATGAAACTCCAGAGATAACGGTTTTCATCTGGCAAAATTAAGACTGTGAAATCATCTTGGAATACAAGTAGGTTTTACTACCATCTTTCAATTCAAATAGGTGTAAGAGATGCAAGTCTTCATCTTAAGGACAAATGCAAATTCCTTAGGTACCTAAATTGTCTCTAGAGCATTGCTTTGGTTGATGCTGTACTGGTTATTGGGTATGCACAGAACAGATGCCATCTCAGGCAAAATTCAATAAGCATTCAGCAGCAGATGAGGAAGGAAGCTTCCCCACTGCCTGACCACACTGCAGTGTGTGGAACTGCAGGAAGCTTTGGTGCTGAGCGTGAGGATTTGAATAAGAGCGCTGAGGTGGCTTCCTGTGCTCCGGGAAACAGAACTTTGTCCTATCTTGTAAAGGAACGGTGTTTCATGAAAGTATTTGCTTGGTGGGTATAGGAGAGAGAAGACTGAAGCCCCTCTGGCAGGACCAGCTGCAGTGCACGTGGCCAGGAAGTACGGGCTCGCTGCAGGTAAGAGGCAGGATGTGTACACACCTGGGCTGGGGATGGCGAGCAGTTTAGTCCCAACTGAATAAAAACACCACACAGGCTGAGGTCCCAGGATTTTGGGGGAACCCAGCTGAGTGAAGCACTCTGGGCAGTCATGGTGGGATTTCTCCTGGTAGGTGCCTGGCACTGCCATGTGTTCTGCAGTGCTGCTTCACTCCAGCAGCGTGGGGACTCCTGAGTGGGAGCAGCCGTCACCTGCAGCCACGTTGGATCCAGTTTGTTGTACAAAACCAAAAGCGAGCATAAAGCTGCGACCGCAGCACATTGGAAGTTCTGTGCAAACTAATTATCCACCCTAATGTGCCTGTGAACGAGCCGGTCAACTGATTATTTGCAGTTTTCAAAGAGAAGAAGCTGAGGTGATGCAGTTACCTGGGGCCAACAGTAAGCTGTCACGTGAGGCACAGTCAAAATTACAGGATGAAGTCTGGAATTTCATCTTGCTTTCTACATGGAGGGGGGGTTGATTCACTCGCATACCAATTTGTCACATTGTGTTTTTCAAAGGTACAATCTGAAAAGCATCGAAGCCCAGCGTGGCCGTGAGCCACCATGCCCGGCCACCATCCCTCACGGGGCTGCCAGCCCAAATCTGACCGATGCGCAGCACCGGCCACAGCTGCAGCCCCCTCAGGGTCCCTCCTTTCGGGCTGGAGGTTTTACGGAGGGCTCTCCCCTCACGGAGGGGACCCGGGCCCCCCGCCACGCCCGGCTGCGGCCTTGCGGGGGCCGCTGGGGCCGGGTGGCGGGGCGGGGCGGCCGGGCTGAGGCGGCGCGGAGCGGCCGCACTCGGTCCCTTTAAAAGGCGGCGGCGGCGGCGGCCGTGGCCATTGTCTCCCGCCGGGTTTTTTCCCCCCCTTTCGCCGCCGGCTGCCCGGGAGAGGAGCACAAGATGGCCGAGCTGGGCAGCAAGGGGGTGACGGCCGGCAAGATCGCCAGCAACGTGCAGAAGAAGCTGACCCGGGCGCAGGAGAAGGTGAAAGGGGGAGGCTCGGCGGTGGCGCGGTGCTGCGGGGTGGGATTGGGGTTCCCGGAGCCTTTCGCTGTCCTCCAGCCCCCTGCCCTGTCGGCAGCCGGGGGGGGGTTTGTGCTGGCCGCCCCGCAGGGCTGGGGTCTCCGAAAGGTGCTGGGGTGAAGGACGAGCGCAGCCTCCCGGGCCTAACGCTGTGCTGCTGCTGCTGCCGCCAGGGAATTGGGCTGGTTTGCTGGGGCTGGGGATGTGCTTCTAAAATGCAGGGGGCGAGGAGCAGCCCCGGCGGCTGCCCTCTGCCTGCCCTGCTCCAGCAGCCGGGGCTGCGGCTGCAGGGGGTGACAGGGCGGCAGAGCCGGCCCCCGGTGTGCAGCCGCGCACCCCGAGCTCCTTGCGGCTACTGATGTGCTCTAGCCACCAGATGGCAACCATATTTTTGGTTAATTCTGAGGTAGGTGGTGCGGGCTGGGCTCCTGGCCTGCTGCTGAACCTGCTGCGTGTATCGATGCGGCTGGCGGGCCCTTCCCCTGCCTCCTGTCTGAACGCACACGCAGGTGCTTTTCCCAAAGGAGGAGTTTTCCACAAAGTCTGGAAGTCCATCGCGTGTCCTTGCTCATCCCCAGTCACCATCAGGGGATATGGGAGTGATAGCAATTAAGAGCTTTGCTGCGGGTTGTAGGGGGCTCACATGATGTGGAGTCGGTTGTTTGTCGCTTCACGCAGCGAGTTTCCCTCTGAGGAGAAAAAGAAAACAAAACCCAAAGCGCTTGCCTAATAAGTCGACGCAAATTCTAGGCCCTTTGGCTGTTGCCATCCGAATACAAACGATGCAGCTTTGCTCTCTCGGTTCTTCAAAAAAAAGAAGAAGCAAAAAGGCATTGCGTGGTTTATCTGACTGGCTCCTTCATACTGCTGGCACTTCGTCTCCAACGAGTCCTCTTTTATGGAGCATTTGGTATTTTACAGTTGTCTTGAAGGGACAGGCTCTCACCAAGACAAGCACATTAATGCAAGCTTGCAACTTACGAGGAAAGGCAAAGTAGACCACGGAGTGAAGACGTCAGTGGTTATGGCATGATGCTGGTATTAGTACTGTGGCATTTGATCTGAAACTGTAGATACGTGCTGCTGTTTATCAGGAAGGTTAAACCACACATCGAGAGATAAGGACCAGGTCTTTAAAAAAGAGAAAAGGCTAAGCAGAAACCTACAGAGGTATGCCTGGGTGCACAACAGACGAAGCGCTTAAAAAAATACTGGATTTTTCTGAAGGGAAGCTAAATGAGTTTGAACTTTCCTTTTTGAGGCAAGAATAAATTGAGGCTTAAACAAGCTGACAGTGTTCCTTTGACGTAGCCTCTTTCAATCCAAATTTAGGATAAAAATTCTTTCCTTCAGAGTGCTATCTCCCTCCCAACTTCGGCCCTAAGGCTTTGACTTCGGCAATTTCCTTCATGGTGAATTTAAGCCTTGTGTTAAGCAAAGAATGATGTCTTTTTGTTCAATGCAGAATTCACACTGAAACGCTGTACACATCCTTTTTTCCCTTCTGAGATGGCTATTATGTAAAGCATGTAAGATATTCTTTCAGAAGTGCTGTTTGTTTTGAGCCTTTCAGCAAAACTATAAGCTATTTTTGGAAGGCACTTTCTTGATTCAACAGGAAATATGGGGCAGAATGGTTGACTGTGCTGTTTGCAAAGGGGTGGTGCACCCTTTTAACCCCTCTCTTTATTTAAATGTAGCCTCAAGTTGTAATACTTGGCCAAAATTTGCCTGTTGTCCAGTGAAACGTATCAGTAAGTTGATGCATCTGTTGAGAGGAGTGTACCTGGCCGAAAGAACTCTTGCAACTATTGCGAACTTGTACATCGTCCTTCTCAACAGCTAGGAGATTTGGGCTGAGTTGGACTTTGTTCATCCTATTGTTATCTGAAGCATTTTCAGACCTGGACTTTGAGCTCAGAGCTTTTCATAGGTTTTCAGCTTCTTAAAACTGAGTAAAATTTTAATGCCTCCAGTGTCGTAGTATCTTGGAGAGCCCAGTCTTTGCATGCTCTTTTAACTTTGCCAATGGGTATTTGACAATAAGGATTTGAAAGTTTTTGTCCTTTATGTCTGTAATCTCAATTAAAATTTATGTTTCTCTGTAGTCAGTTTTTATCTTATATTTTGGAAAATGTTAAAAATCCTCCCTATTTACATAGTTCTCATCCTGTTTGAAGAGTGTCCCATTCTTGGATATGTGAATCTGCACATGCACAAACATTTCTGTTTTAAACAAAGTAAAATCACATCTCGGTGACTTGCTGCAGTCCTGGTGTCAGGTGCTCTCTCTGGGACAGTCCAGGAGTGGGTTGAGTTCACGAAGCAAATGGACTGGGTTGTTGCTGCTTGGCTGGCAGCGGGAGCCCCCCGTCCCGGGATCGAGCTCCTTGCTTTCCCCCAGCAGGTTCAGCGGGGATTCAGAGCGGGGAAAAAAGGGCATTGGCTGCAGGGAGGTGGGCTCAGGGATCTGAATTGCTCAGAGATTCATAGACATTTCTGAGGAGACAAATTGTGAAGTTGACATTGGGCTTTTCTCTGGAGGTTTTTGTGTGTGTGTGTGTGGAGAGGAGTGGAACGGGATGAGCTGTGTTTCCCTTTCTAGATGTTGCAGCTTCCCACAGTCGGTGTGTCCTGCAGGGGCTGTGCTTGCTGTTTTCATTTGGGCCAAGTTAGAGATCTGAAACCAGGTTTTTGTGGGGTTGTTCTTTCTGCCGTGGTAATAGACTGTCGTATTTTTTCATTCTTTTACTTTGTACCAACACGTGAGTGCATCCCCTTTTCTCCCTCAATTTCCCTCACCAAAGGGGAAGGATTTGGCCCAGGACCTGATGAAGTACAGCTGTCCAAACCCCCTTGTGTCGGGGGTGCCGCTGAGGTTGTAGACCCTGCCACTCATTGCCTTGTTGTGTTACCATGAGATGTCACTTCTGCTTTCTGTTCCTGGCTCGCTTTATCCCAGCGATGTTTACCCTTGCGCATCTTTGCAGAGTTTCCCCAATTAAACCTTCCGATAGAGCATGGTTCTGGCTGCACAGCCCGAGGAGCTGGGCTGTGCTCTTGGCCTCGCAGGGCTGCTGTGAGCCTAGCTGGTTAGAGCTAGGCTTGCCAGTGCTCGCTCCCTGTCAGCTACAGAGCAAAAAATCATATGAATGCCAGTAAACCAAAGGTTTCACTAAAGTATTTGCAGCCTGGCGATGAGAAATAGCCAAGGACATTGGCCTTGAGAAGGAAGGCAGAGGAGTGCTTTTGGCAGGCTGATGTGGCCTGGTTTCCCAATTCTTTTTTAAATTAATTT
Source organism: Aythya marila (assembly GCF_965140915.1). Classification (NCBI taxonomy): domain Eukaryota; kingdom Metazoa; phylum Chordata; class Aves; order Anseriformes; family Anatidae; genus Aythya; species Aythya marila. The sequence goes on along the minus strand of NC_139047.1, from coordinate 28,183,053 downwards.
TTCTCATGTAACCATTTCAGTAGCAAAGGGAATGTCCAGAAAGGATCTTTTCCTTTCCCAGGATCTTAGGCTTTGTTTCTCTTCCCTTGATATCCATTTGCTGTGAACATGACGAAGGTTGTGAATTGAGTGGAACACAGTTTGCAGGAGGCATGGCTTGCATTTTAAGCTTGCTCTCAGAAGATACTTTTTTTTAATTTTTTTTTTTTTTCTTAAAACCCACCAGAAGCTGGAGCATGACAGGTGAGAGCACCTGGCCTGAAATCTTTTTTCTGTTGAAAGAGGGAATCTATATCAAGGAACAGCAACCAAGAACCTTAAACCACGTGTAAATGCAGATGTTCTGCTGTCAGGAGGCTGCCAGCTGTGTGGAACCTCTGCAGAAAGGAGGTTTTAAGCACAGCAGGGTGGATGCAGAAAGCTCTCTCCTTGAGAAGCCAGCACCACGTCTACCTGGCTGGGAGGAGGGGAGTTCCGCCCTGATTGATCCTTCAGCAAAAAGCTTCAAAGCTTCTGCAGTTTTCACTTGGCTTTGCATAGGATAGGACGGTTTGGTGGCAATTAACCTTGTTGAATCAGGGAAGTACAAAATGTGAGACAGCCTGACAAGCTGCAGGAGTTCTCTTGATGATCTGGCATGAAACTTTTTTTTTTTTTTTTTTTTTTTTTTAAACTCCTGGAGAACTCCCTAGGAAAGGGCTTCTTCGTGTTGGCTTGGTTTCTCGAGAGGGTAAGGCTAACGTGACAGGTAGAATCTCAAAGGTACTTTGTGTCTAGAGGTTGCTGGAAAACAGGCACTGGAGAGAGATCTGAATTCATGCCCCTCACGTACAGATGCTTCCAGTATGAGCTCAGGCTGCATTACTGGGTATCGGGTAATCTGCATGGGGCAGGGAGGAGGCGAAATTGGAAACCAGGCTCCACATGTTTCCTCACCATGGAATGGGTTGACTGGCAGGGCATTTACATTGCCCTGCTGAAGGTGCCCCTCTGTCTGCGGCGTTGGCAGCAGTTGTCTTTTAAGCAGAATCTCATGGATGGATGAATTTTTTTGTGGTTGGAAAAGGCCCAGACGTGTTCCTGCTCACTCTCAGCCCCGTGAGCTCTGATCTGACAGCCAGTCCTCTTCAGCACAGCTCTTGTGAGGTCAGGTTCACAGAGTGGCTATGAGGTCTCTTTTCCAATGCAGAGGTTTGGTGAGGCTCTAGGCAGACTAGATTTAGTGCTGCAGAGCTCATCAGTCAGGTAGGTGCCTTCAGACCTGTCTGTCCTCTCCGTCCCTCGTGCATGTTGATTTTTCCAGCCACAAATGTTGTTTTTTGCAACATCACAAGTGCTCTTGTCACGTAACTGGCCAAACCATTCAGGAAAGCAGCCTGAGGTGTTTGCTGTCTTGCAGGACTGGGGTTTTGGGGTGGAAGGCAATAGTAACAAATAATGCAGGTTTTGTTTAATTCCTGACCCTGTGGGCAGACTGACAAGATCCTGCTGTTTGGGCCCAAACGTGTCGTAAAGCTCCTCTTCCAGAAACTGTCAGAGAAACAAGAAGGTGACTGAGGCTGACAGCTATCAGCGAGGCTATTTTTTCCCCTGTGTGGTGGTGGCAGGACACCTGAGCCGCGTGCCGTGTGAGTCCTGCCCTTCGCAGGGCTCAGCTTACAGTGCTGGCTGCCTACCTGTGCGTGCCGGGGTCTGGCCTCCTCCCCACGAGTGTGCACGGGCAGCTTGATGGTATTGTAGAGATGCACTCGGTTTGCCCAGGCAGAACGGGCTCTTGCAACCCAGTCTTCACCTGGCTGCAGCCTGAGGGCTCAGCACGGGGGGCTTTTAGGAAGCCCTGGCAAAGCCAGGGAGCGCAGACCTGCTTTGGGATCAGGCTGCCTTGCTCTGCGCTGGGTTTGGCCAGGAGTCTGCGTTGTCCACCTGCAAGTAATGAGACGGGGACAAGTGCTGAAGTATGAATAAAGCTTCCTAGGAGAGCTGCTGGCAGGTGGAGTAGGGACCAAGGTCCGTTTTGACGTCAGCCTGTGCTTTAGGTTTCTCTTGAGGGACTTCGTGTTTGCTTTTCTTCAACACCTGCAGTACTGAATGTGTGAGTGCAAGCAATACCCTTCCGGTGTTCCTATTCATGCTGAAAGGGGTCGTTTCTCCGAGGAGGGGACTGGAAGAGAGAAGAGAGTCATTTACATTGTCCTGCTAGTTAAAATCTATTTTAAACACGCTATTAGTTGAGCACGTAACGTTGCCAGGACAGGAGCGAGGGACCTCTGCAGAAACGCTTGGACTGTTGGCAGTGGTGCAGGGGATAGATAAATCTTGGCAGGTGGTTTTTCAGCAGGTGCATGCGAGTGACTGATGGGTCTCGGACAGCTCAGGTGTCCCCTGGAACATCTCCTGGCTTTGCTGCCTCTGGAGCTGCTTGATCTTCACAAAGCTGACGAGTGCTGCAGGACAGGTCCAGTGCCTCATTCCTAGGAAAAAAAAAAAAAAAAGGAAATACAGTAATTAGCAGAAAATAGGATTAATGGATCTTTTTTTGATTTAGGTTGCAGTTTTATTTTGCCAACTTGCTTGTGTAGTTTCTTAGCTGCTGCTCAGAAAGCACAGCTTTGATTTGCATTTCTGTGCTCTGAAGGAGCTGTCCTGGTAAATGCAAATAGAAGCAGCCCAACCTGAACAGTTTTCACAGTTGTTTTATTCTCTCTTCCCCCACCCTTCTCCCTCCCAAGTTCCTCCGTGACTGCTGGGAGCACTCGAGAGGGTTTTGGCCACTGGTTATATCTTGAAGGACTCTTGGAAGCCAAGACTCAGGGCATTACACAGACCTAGACAGGTCTCAGTCATTACGAAGCAGCCGTGGCAAGCTCTAAGAACTGAGGAACAGGTCATATGCTTGCAAAACCCTACACAAGTACACGTGTGTAACAGATTTTTTTTCACTATTTAGGATGTGCTGGAGTAAGCCTGCTCAGCCCTGGGGCTGGTAGGTTAAAGCCTTTGATTAGGCACTTCTAGAGGGGCACATTAATTGAGAGGCACTTAGGAGAGTCACAAAAGTGCTGTCTTTCTTTTTGCCCCTTTCCTCGGTAGAAAGGAGAAGTCTGGGTGGCAGTTTCTTAATATAGGCTGCCAGGCGGGATGGAGAGTGCAAACTTTACCAACAGGGAGGAAAGCAGAGCTTAACAGCATCTAATCCTGCCGTAAAACCACGGGCTGCATTTAATCTCTTGATGATACGCAGATATCAAAGCCTGGCCTCTCTGCAAAGATTTGACGTGCGGGTTCAGAAAGCTGGTAACCTGTTTGGAAGTGATTTTATTTTTTTTGCCAGTTCTTTGTTGATCGTGTTGGTTTTATGCATTTTAAGGAGGTTTAGAACTTTTTGGTAGAATTGCCTAAGAGCCATGCTAGTTTCCAGTCCTCTTCTGTTACCTTTTCAGGAGGGAGATGAGAGACTGGAATAGCTGAAGTACCAACACGTTTCACTGGGCATTTCCTAGCGCTTTGCTTTCAAACTGGATTAGGCAGAAGTGCAATACTTGCTTGCCAGCAGGAAGGGAAAGGGAACTTCAATCTTACAGTGACTAGAGTGTTTGAAAACAGAGCTAGAAGTGTTTATGGTGGTTTTTTTTTTTTTTTTTTTTTTTGTTTTGTTTTGATCTTCAAGCCATTTGGCATGATCGCACGGTTGATAAGGCCAGAAACAATAACGTGTCACTTAACCAACTCAGCTCAAAGCTGATTGGTATCTGCAGAGTGAGTGATTGTATCCCCTTGGGTTCCTTGGGAATGGTGCCACTGATGGATGTGCACGTATGCAGAACACACAGACTTCATGAAGTATAAAGGCTGGGATATGAAGATGGTGTAGATCTCTGCATCTTCTTCCTTAACAGAAATGCTGACGGTGTAGCTCTCTGGTACCCTTGCATGTGACACATTCCTGTAAATTGTGGTAAGTCTTATGACACTGCGAGTTCCAGGAGGCTGAGTGTAGAAGGACCGAACTTATTTCTATCCCTCCTTCCTCAGCCATTATGACGGATAAAAGGAGCAAAAATGTGAGGGGGAAAATAGTATATGAAAAAAGAAATGCAGGGAATTAATTTTCTGTAATTTGTATGCTTAGTGCATGATGTTTGAATTGTCATGCGGTAGGCTAGTGTCCAAGGCAGATTCCTTCATCCCATCCTCTTTGGGTGGTGGAACGTGGCCCATCTGGTCCAAATACTGATTCTGACACAAGACCAGAAAGGGGAGCGAGTTGTGCCAGGGGACAGCATGTTTAAAGGGTTACTTTGGAAACAGATTTTGGGAAAAAATAAATAAATAAATAAATTGTGAGAACAGTGCCATGCTCTATTAGGGAAACAATGCTCAGGAAAAGTTGTTTTTTTCAGATGTAAAAGTATATTTGGGGTCTGCACGGAAATGCTCCTCAAGGTATAGGCTCCTCAGTGGAGGAATGAACAACCTACTTTGTACACTGAGCCAACGCGACTGGGGACTTTTTTTCTTTTGCCTCCTTAAGCTGAGTAGCCATTACAAAATGAGCCTAGCTGTGTGTTAATGGACGTAAACCACTGCAAGAAAGTACCCTTGCTGATAACATTTGTCCTTGTGACGTGCAGCCGGCATGGCTGCTTGTTAGCACCAGCAGTGCGACCGCGTTATGTGTTGCTGAAAATGGACATTCCCCATCCTGTAACTGTTCCAATGTAAGTACTGGACAGCCTCGGTTAGTTAAGATGCTTCTGTTTTATTTCAGCAGAATCCATATTCAAGTTGCTTTTTAGATAACTTTTGCAGAGGTTCAGTAAGGGTGGTTTTGTAGGTAGGGGTGCAGGGCTGTTTTTGAACGTCGGAAAATTCATGAAAATGCATAAGCCACAGGAATTGTGAAAGAGAGACTGGCTTTCTTTGGAGAAGAAGAGCAGCTGTATGTGCAGGGGCTGAGAGGGGAGAATGAGGACCATGGTAGGAAGGGCAAGGTCAGAGAAAACTGAGGGTGATGTGATGAGTTGATTGTGGGTGCTGCGTCAGTGCACTGCATCCGGGCTGCTTATAGACTAGGGCTTGTCTGCAGATGGGTACTGGAGTCAAGTGCTGGACTTAGAGCTTTTTGCCAAGCTGGAGGCTTTTGCTCTTCATTCCCTGACCCTCAGTGAACATAAATAATTGCGGAAGGAAGTGAGCATTACCAGGGATGGATGACATTACGGTGTGGCTGTGGGTATTAGTAGGTGAAAAGAGCTGGGCTGCTCTGCTGGGTCCTTAGAGCTGGGGTGGGAGGATTTAAGTGGGGTGCCTTGGAAGCAGCCCATCCCGTATCTCCAGCTCGGGCCTGACTTGTTGAGGAGGCTCCCTGCGGGGAGGCATCGTGGGGCTTTTCCTTTCCGATGACAATATGGACAAATTCTTAGCAAGTACATTGGCAAGGAAGCCAGGGGGCTTACACCCGCTTGCAGAAGGAGAACTTTGCCCATCAGGCCAGGCTCTCAAATTTACTGTTACTCATCCTACAACTCCTCTGAAGGCAGGCCTCTCGGGGGAAAAGAAGAGCTGTTCAAAAGCTGCTCCCTTCTGGCTTTTTGTAGTCTGTGACTCCAGATTTTTTTCACTAGAGGATAACACGTGACTCGCTTTGGAAGAAGCAACAAGAGATAATCATCTGTGTTGCTCCACATGTTCCCACTTTGCTGGGACAAGCCACATCCCGTATCCCAACGTGGCCGTGGAGGGCAGCATTCCTAAAGCTTTCTTTTGCGTCTGATCCTCTGCTGCTGTCTCCTTCTGACTCAGGGAGATCCAGCTGCTGATCCAGATGTCTGCCTTTTCCCTCTGCCCAGCTGTGTGTTACATGTTCCAGATCCGTCCTGCATTTCAGAAATTCCCATCCCTGTTCAGCAAGGCAGCCAGCAACCCTTACAGGAGCTTTCCTAGCCTCTTAAGGGTTCTGCATCTAGCCTGTGGCTTCTGGAGTCCCTTTGCTCATGGCTCTGCCTTATAAGAGCTCCTCTGCCCCCTCTCCTCCAGCACACACCTGCTCCTTTATCTCTTTCTTCAGCTCAGCATGGCCCCAAATGCCTTTTGTGTTTTGTCCTGATTTGGTTACTTCATTTTGCATCAGTGGCTGCATAAAAATAAAAATACTTCTTGCAAATGTATCAGCACTTAAAATGAGGGTTGCTGGGGAGGAGGCGGAGGACATGAGAAGGGGGATTTGTGCAAACAGCACTATTTATGTTATCTGTTCCTCTTACTAGTGTTACTGTCGGCTATAGATAGGGTTTAATTAAGCGATGTTAAATGCGTACCCAAGCAATAGACGTGGATGTTGCTCAAGTCCTGGTGCCTGGAATGTCACACTGATGCCAGCTGAATTAAGTGCTGCCATTTGGCATTATGAGCTACCCAGCTTCAACGCAGCTACAACCCAGCTCCATAGTTGTCTGCTTTTTTGGTCTCTGCTTTGATACCTAAATCTCAGCAGGAGTGTTTAAAAGGAACCTGGGCTTGGAGGTGCTCAAACGGCTTAGGCATGGACAATTAGCTGCAATTATGTGAGTGTGGGCAGCAGTGTGGTGTGCCTGCACTGACCCAGCCACGCCACCGTGTTGGCAAGACGAGAAATGGCCTTCCCCTGCCGCCACAGCGCCGGTCCCACCACACCATCACTGAATCTAGGCTTGAAAGATGCGAGAAGCTAAGCTGCAAAAACCCTGGGTGAAAGGAGAAACACTTCGAAATGTTGGAAATGGTCAAGGGGATAAAAATCTTCCTGTGCAAATTCTTTGCACTTAAGAATTTGGGTCAGTACTGTGTGCATGCCTGAGAGCTGTCCCTCGTAATGCCCTCTGGGGGAAGAGGTTGGCTGGGGCCTGTGGTTACCTACCGAGGAGAACTTCTGCTCCACTGATAGGCCCTGCACAGAGGTGGGGAGAGGTAATGCTTGCACAACATCCTGAGATTTGGCGATTTATTTGTGTCCTCCTGAGCAAACTGCAGAACTGCCTTGAGGAAAATAGCTCTCGCATACCGGAGACGTGCTGTGTATTTCCCTTAACTTCCAGGATGGCTGTTTTCATGTGGGAAACAGTTCTTCTGAAGGCTAATACTAGAAATACAGAAGGTGGGTTAATTTTCTCTTGCAACAATGTATTATAAGACACAATGTATGTATTTAATATGTAATATATGTATTAAGATACAAATTTTTAAGTTAATCTTTGCTTATGCTCAGATTGCAGTTTAGACTGACTGGCTAATACTGACTTATTTCCGTGACTGGCTTTTTTTGTTGTGCTTTTGCACCACTCTTTCACTCTTACCGTCCCATATGTTGTTGTGAGAGCAGTTTCAAAGGGGTTCTTGCTACATCTTGGTCATTTTGTTAAGTCACTTGAGGGTTTTTTAGCTGTAGTTAAGAAACCACATCCTTAATGTTAGTCTCCTGCCTTGACAGGTAAAGCTTTCCCATCACCCCCATTTCCTTACGGGTTTTATTTCACTTGTAATGTAAGTGGCAGCAAAAAAATAAGTTGCTAACTCTCAAATGAAAAAGTGGTGCCTTTATCCTTGATTACCAGGCTAAATTCCCAGTGAGCCTCGGGGTCAGGCCAGCAGGTTGCACGTGGTACAACCTCACCCAGCGCTGTCGTACCTGTAGTAAACTAACTGGGGCTTAATGCACGCATGTAAGGGAGAATCCGAGCCCACAGCTGCACAGATTAGTGAAATTTAACTTATCCTCTTTCTGGGATAAAAGGGAAAGCAAAATGATACAGCAATTCTGTGCCACCTTGATTGTACGGTGTTTGGGTGCTTGCAGCATCTTTTCTGTTGGTTTGTGTTGCACCAAGGTGGTTTCCCCTGTGATGGGTGCCAAAGCCCGCCCCCTCTCCCCAAACCCTCCTTTTCAGTTCGTGCTCAAAAGTGAATGTTGCTGGGAGTGGTTAATCTTCAGAAATGCAGCCTGTTGGGACGCTGGAAGAGAAGCCAGGACTCCTTACCATCACAAGTACCAGCTTTGACATCTGCAGTGCAGTCTGGATGCCAGTGATGTGTGAACAACTTGCCAGGAGAGCAGAAAAAAGATGCTGCTAGGTCTTCTCGGGATGATTTTTCCACACAGGGATAAATAATGTTCGATCCAAAATCACTCTTAAATTAGGTGAGAAGATGCACAGAGTGGGCGGAGGAGGGGAGGCAAAGTATTGGTGCAGGACTGCAGTAAGGTGCTTACCCAGCCAGGTGTCCCAGGGTGAGCCAGGACGCTCTTCCAGCAAAAGTGCCCTTTCTGCTGTGCTCCAGCTCTGTTCTGCAGAGCTGGCTCCATGAACGGGCTACGTGGGTGGAGGCTCTGGAGCGCGATATTCCCACTGCCATTACCTGCGGGGTCGCCGTGCCCTCTAGCACAGACTGCAGCCGGAGTGGCTCTGCCCTGCCGCAGTTGCGTGCTTAAAGAGCATTACCCCGATTATCTGGGAGGAGGATTAATGGCAGCTGATGGGTAGCTGGGGCTGCGTGGGCAATGCTCGCTGTCTGCCCTCCCAGCCATGGGACACGAATACCTGTGCCCCTGGCCCCGTACAGGAACAGGACCACGGGCTGCTATACCAGGGGAGTGGAAGTTCACCGTGGTGCATGGGGCTGTGATTGAAAAGCAGGACGGGGCTGCCGAGGGGGCTGGGGAAGCGGCAGGCATTGGAAACAAAATGCTGCTGGAGAGCCTGATGGGCAGCCTGAGGCGAAGGGACAGCTGATGGCCCTGCAGCATGTTCCTCAGGCCCCGGGGGTGGCACGGCTCTGAAGACAGGCATGGCGTAGATGCAGAAGGGTATCAAAAGCAGAGAGGGATATTTCTGGGCAGAATGAGTAGGGACAAGGGCTTGAAGGGGCCAGAGAAGAACCTAGCGATTCTGGTATTTTCAGTTCCATCATGCTGAGGATCAAGGAGTTCCTTGTCCAGGAATTATTAATTCCTTGTTTTGCGGTGTGGAGAACAGAACGCAAAACATCTTTTCCTCCTTATCAGAAGAAACAAGCGCTTGTTTGGGGAGGTGCATTTGTCATGCTCAGTATCTGCTGCCTCCCCTGCTTCCTTCTCCATTCTCCTTTGAGCTATTGCTGGGGCTGCGGCACTGATGTCTTCTTCATGTAAACCTCAGCTCCCTCGCACCCTCTGAACTTAAAGACTTGATTAATGTCCCTCACCCTAAAAAAAAAAAATAATTAAAAAAATTGGAGTGAGATGAACCCTATTCAGGAAGAATGTATTTTTCAATTCCTCTGGTTTGTTATTGTATTGTATTGTTATTGTTGCTTAGCAGAGCTGGACTGGGAGCGTGTATCTAAGCCCTTTCTGTTTCTTCCCACTTTTGAGATAAAGTCTTTCCAGCAATGAAGCAGCTGGGGGAGATGCAGGAAGGGCAAACCTGGGCTCTGAAAGAGCTGTGGGCTTCTGTGCCCTATCTGAGCTCTCACCTGTAAGAAGTCAGTGGATGAGAAGATTAAAAAATGGAAGAGGGTGTGTGTGATGAGACAGATTATTCCTTCATTTCTTCGCCCCTTTAATTTCTTCTTTAACAACCTTCTTTAATTTTCTGGCTGTAGTAACCATCTGAAGATGATTTTTAATCATAGGCTATTATCCCCGCTGGTAATGGTAGGCTTTCTGCTAACTCTGAGCATGCACCAACCTTAATTGGTTTTTAATGTGTTATCCTGAAGCTGTGGCCAGGCCAAGCAGGGACATTACCAAGTGGCTGGGAACTTGAGGAAGATGTATGACAACAGCATCTGTTTTCATGGCAACAGGCTGAGAGATGGAAATTGATGTATGATGCTTTCTGGTGCTTTCACAGCCTGGCTCTGCTGCTGCTTTACTCAAATCCCTTGATCTGCTTTCTGTTTGTTGCTGTCATTCTCCATGGTGTTTCTTCTAGCTGTCAGTCAGGGATGGCTTGGGTTGATTTTGCTGTGGCTTTTTTTTTTTTTTTTGAAAAGGTGCAAGTCAGGATATCGTCTGCTGAATTCAGCTGTAGCTGCTCTGCAAGGGTCTTGCAGGAGGAAGAGGAGTTGCTGCCGTGAGATCAGCCAGTTCCCCTGGCCTTTGGCTTGGCAGGGAAGCGTGCTGGACTGATGCAGCTCGTTTCGTGGGGCTTTGGCACTAGCTGTGGCCAGCAGTACACAAACAGCTACAAAATGAGAGGCTTGGGGAAATCGCTGTGTATTTACCTGTGCTAGCATGTCTTGGGACTAATAGTTATGCATCCTGTATGCCTCGATCCTGTCTCTCTCAAGCAGTAAGTCTCACTTTGAGAATTACCACCTGGGGATGTCTGCAAACCCTGCAGACTGGCTTTTGCTGCACATCTCGTGTCCTTGCTTTCTGGAAGGAAAGGATGCTGTGTGGCTGAGATTCAGCCTATGCAAGGCTGACTGGAGGTTAGAAAAGTAAGCTGTATTTTTCATCCTGCCATCACCCAGCTCTGGGAGGCTGAAAGGGAGCCAGGAGCACAATCAACGTCTTTGTTTCCTCCAGCAAAAGCTGGGCTCGCCTGTGTCAGAAATCTTATCTTGCCAGCGTGCTCTGATAACGCAGTGGTCTCGGCAGTGGTAAGGAGCAGCGTTTAGGAGCTGTGGAATCGTGCGCTTGATTTTTATCATGCCTCCTCAGGGGCTTGGTGAAAATGCTAGCCCTGTTATGATAGAAAGGAAAGGTATTGATACGGAAAGGCACCATGATCTGTACGGACCCAAACAGCGTCTGGGACAGAGGCACATTTTCAGTGCAGCTTTTCCTGGTCTTAAGGGGAGCCGTGACAGTTCCTCCATTCCTTCTGTAATGTTTAATGTGTTGACCTACATATAATTTAAGTTCACTTCTTATTCCTGCTGTACGTTGTTGTACAGCCACAGGCGGGGTGTTTGTTCTTGAGAGATCTCATTCTGACATCTGCAAACAGTGAAGAGGAAGTGATTCTGTGCTGGAGTGGAAAAATCTTTGTGTGCATGCTGCCTAGCGCACTGAGCCATCGCATGCTGCCTGCTCTGCTCTCCCAGCAGCCCTGCTACAATGCCGATCAGACTGTCCTGCTCCCTGCAGCAGCAATTGGTTATGCCTGTGCTGTGTGTGGTGCTGAAGGTCGGCAGAGATGGGCTGCCTGCCTTAAACAAGCGTCTTTGGCTTGTTTATGCCCCTGCTCTGGAGCCTGGGATGAGAAAGGCAGCATTTTGTTTTGTGCTGGCAGTGCGCTGGGCAGCACCAGTGCTTTGTGTGGCGCATTGTTCGTCCGGTGCGGAGGAAAGTTCTGTGCTTGTTTGGGAGGAAGGAACATCCCAAAATGTCCCAGTGGGTGGGCGCTGATGGGGAAGAACAGCTGCGGCTGGTTACTTGTCCTTGGCAGGGTGTTGGTGATCAGTGCTCATCCTGCACGTATTTCTCTCCCTTCATCTGCTTAGCAAAGTACCTGAGCATTTTTTGATAACATCATCCACACATCATTCAAGTTCCTCCTCTCAGGCGCTTCTTCCACTCTGTAATCCCCAGGACTTGGTAGGAAGCCAAGTGCTTGCGGGCCTGGATGCTCTCATCGGGCAGCCTGCAAGGAGGAGGGCTTCCCCCGGTGAGATCCGGGGAGCCCCAAGGAACCTGTTCGTGCTGCTGTGCTCCCAGCTCCCTTTTGTTATAGGAAAAAGTGCCCCTGCTTTAACCTTATTTTCCTGCTGTCACCTCCAACAACTCACTCTTTTGATTTTCTTTCCTCTCATTCCAGACCAGCCAAAACACAGACAACTCAACATCTTCCCAGAATCCAGTGACGCTGCCTCTGTGATCCAGCCTGCATGTAGTAACAGGGCTCTGGTTGTGAGAAGATCACACGTCAAGCTGCATTGGCTCTTCTCTCATTCAGAAATTTAATTAGAGATTGGGGCAGTATACTGTCTGTGCACTGGAATGGCTGTATAAAATTAGGGACCTTGCATACTTGGGTGTCTCAGCTGGTATCATCCTTTGAATGATGACACACTTAATTCTGGGAATTAATTTGGGTTTTTCTTCCTTGTCTTGTTCCTGCTCATTTAGTTGCTTCCACTTGACAGTCTTCTGACAAAGCCAACACAAAGCAAATGTCAAAATGCTCCTTGGCTAGACCAGCTCTCTGCAGAGCTGCTACCTTTGTGGAGTCTAGCGATGTACCACATCCTAGGTACAATTCTGTTTAATGTCTTTGTTAATGTATCTTCAGCAAGGTTGCTCTGACACGCAACTGGGAGGAGTGGCTGATATGCCAGAAGTTTATTCTGCTGTCCAGAGGGACCTCAGTGGTCTGAAAGGAACCTTGTGCCGTTCAGCAAGGGGAAGTACAGAGTCCTGCACCTGGAAGAGAACAACCCCACGCACCAGTGCGTGCTGGGGACTGACTGTCTGGAAAGCAGCTTTGCACGGAAGGACCTGAGAGTCTTGGTGGACACCAGGCTGAGGGATTGTGGAGTCTCCATCACAGGAGATACTCAAAACTGCTTGGACACATCCTTGAGCAACCTGCTCTGGGTGGCCCTGCGTGAGCAGGGGGTTTGGACCAGGTGGCCTCCAGAGGTCCCTCCTGACTGGTGATGATGAGCCCTTATCACCACCAATAAACATTACCTACTTTCAGTGACAAACACTGAGCTTATAATGCCTGTGAAGTCTCTGGGTTCTGAGTTTCATCTTCCCTTAAGAATCTTCTTTCTGGCAGTATCAGCTTTCTGGTAGATAATCCAACCAGTTTTGTCTGTCATGGATTGGCATTTATTTTTTTCTGTGGGGCAGCTAGATGGAAGCTAGGCACAAAAAAAGTACTTTGGAATTTTGCCATTACAGATTTATCTGCATAATTTTATACAGCATGTGGCATAATTTTATACTGTATGTGGCTTAGAGCAGGAGATTCCTACTTTTTCTAACTCGAGTCTCAGCAAAACCTTTGAGGCATTATAGAAAGTGTGCAGAAACTGAGGTTTGGCAAAAACTCTTGGCGAGTGAAGCCAAAGTTTTCAGTAAATAAGCTAGTTCCTGAAACATTTTCAGGTTGACTGAGTTTGCCTGAAAATGTGGCTGGCTGATTTATTTCCATCTTCCTTGCATAACAGTGTTTTTTTGTTGTTTGTTTGTTTCTTTCTTTTTTTTTAAATTTAAATACCAAGACTAAAATTCATCAGATTGTCTTTGAATACAAAAAGATTTGGCTGCATTTCTTCCTCTTTAGAAATGGGAATGAATTTTTAGCTCTGTTGAAATACAAGTTTGGCAAGTCTAAATCTTGCTGTTTTCCAGGGACTTCACGTGCAGAGACAGGACACGTTCTGTTCAAACTGCCCGGACACTGAAATCCAGCCCTGTAGCCAAAGATCCATCCTCGGTCAATGTGACTTAGTGAAAGCAAAGGCCCAATGCTTTGCAAGAGTGCATAGGCAGGCCCTGCTGTTGGGAAAATCACTTCCACCGCTTGTGAGCCAGATTGGGAAATCAGAAACCATCGGTTTCTTCAAACCCAGATTGGTATTGCTATTTTTAATTGAGGTTTGTTTCTCAATCCTGTTCAGCACATGGCCGCTGATGTGCTTGGGTTAGCACAAGGGGTGACAGTGATGCAGAGGCAGGAAAGGGAGTGGGAAATGTGACTGTTTCAGTGGCCACATTGGGAGAGCCTCACGAAACTGTGGCCTCTGAAGAGTCTCCTCCATGCTCTAATTCTCCAGGCCCAGGCAAAGCTTTCTCTCATCCCTGAGCCGCACAGCTCCATTCTGGCAGTGAGGGTGGAGGAGATGCTCTATCCATCTCTGCTGGAGGACGTGCTTCTAGGGAGGGTCCTGTTGTTTCTTACAGGAAGCTGCAACCATCAGCCCTCTCCCCAGGGAGCAATTAGGTGGCAGTAGTTCTGAACGTGTTGTGTACAAGCCCACTGCAGAAGATGACTTCTGCATCTTCAAGCCAGTGCCTGAAGGCTCAGATCCTATGAGTCTATCATATGGTAGCCTTCTTCAGAGTCTGGGTCCTTGAGTGTGCAGCCCCTGTCTGTGCGAGGCAGCGATGCCCAGAGGTTGGGAGCAGCCCAGGCTCTTCTTTCCTGCCCCCATCCTGTCTCTGAGCATGGCTGGAATGGGTCCCCGGTGACTCTGGTGTGGCTGTGCTGAAAGCCTCCCATGGACAGAGGCTCCTTTTGTTGGGAGCTGCAGCCCTGTGTGTGGACGTGCATCTCGGCACTTGCCTCTCCCACAGGGTGTCATGCACTGATAGCGCAGCCTCTGGGGGTGCATGTCCCTCAGCTCAGGGTTGCTACCCCAGCCAGGGGTGTTTCTGATCACCCTGCTCTGGGAGAGGGAAGAGAAAAAAGGTTTGCACAAGAGGAATCTAAATATTGTGTGAATGTGACCCTCTGTTGGCAGGTGCAGATAACAAGCAATGAGTGGGCTGGGACTAAGGGACTTTCACAGAATGGTTTGGGTGAGAAGAGACCTTAAAGATCATCCAATTCCAGCCCCCTGCCATGAGCAGGGACACCTTCCACTAGACCACGTTGCTCAAAGCCCCATCCAGCCTGGCCTTGAACACCTCTAGGAATAGGGCAGCCACAGCTCCTCTGGGCAACCTTTGTTCTCTTCTGTCAACACTGTTGAAGATGTTTTGTACAGCTAAATCTTTTTTTATTATTATTTTTTTCCCCTAAAACTTGTCTTTGGTTAAGCAGTCCTAGCATTTAATACTTTTGCAGGGCATGCAGCACAAATACTGCCATGCAGCACTAATACCCACATTCAGTGGCTGCTGAGGAGGAGAGGTTGAGCAGCAATTCGGGAGCAGGGGAACACCCAACTGGTACAAAAACCTCTCCTCCCTGCTTGGTTTTCTGTTCTCCTTGGCGGGAGCTCTCTGGTTCCTCTCCTTGCTCAGCTGCAGTCACGGGGCTGTTTGAGGAGGGGAAGTGAGACCTGTGGCAGGTCCATCAGGGAGGTTTTATGCTGTGTCCGTGGCTGGCTCCCTGGGGAAGGGAGGAGGCAGAGCACATCTCTTGGTAATGAGATACCAAAAGTTTCTGTTTAATCTGTGAAAGGCTGTCCTGCATGCCAAGCAGATACCTGCAGCATCATCCAGTGTGGCTGGGGAACCAGGCAGCTGCTGTTGATGGTAGCCTCAGTTCCTGCACCTCTTTCTCACAGGTGACAGCAGAAATATTTAGGTGATGGCACTTGCCTCGCGGGAATGAAGGCACAGAGCAGTGTGTACGTGCGGCGTTTGTTTTTCTGTTGTAGCAGTGTGGATAGCAGCAGCCATGGAGCTCTTGCTGGTTGCTGTCATGATTCATTTTTATTAAAGTCACGCCAAGCCAAAATTAGTATAGAGGAGCTGCCCAGGAGGCTGATGTGACTGTGCCGGGAAGACAGCAGCGTGGGCCAGCACGCATCCTTCTGGTGACGCCCGGTGTGCTGAGGGAGGAACGTCTTCACCCGCTCGTGGCCACGGTGCCTGCAGGTCAGAGGCTGGCTGCAGGATGCTACAGGGCGTGTAACCAGGCTGGGCCGTGTTCAGACACCTCGAGTAGCTCTGTGCTGGGGGATCAAGGAAGGGAGGTTGCTTGTTTTCCCCCTGATTTTTCCCCAGGAATGGTAAGAAAACATATCTGTAAGGTTTTTGGACATAAAGCTTACTACTGCTGTGGTTCTTTATGTTCCCTCCCTCCTTGCCTTTTAAAATAAAGAGGAATATGCTTCATGAAGATGTCTCATACCTGCCCCTGAGAGATGGATTACAGCAGGGTTTCAAACCTTTTCTTGAATTGTGGGGCCCTTAATTTTCTTTTCCAGAGGTTTGGCCTTCTCATTAAATGTCAGACATGCAGCTTGCTCTTCGTGGCTCTTCTTTGTGGGCCTTGGAGCCTGCAGGCCGCATACTGAAAGTCAGACAACGTTCTCCTACCTTCATTATCAAATCTGTAATTTCAGCCCATGATCTTCTGGCCTGACTGCCTGGTTAGCTCCCTGTGCTTTCTGCTCTTTAAGACACAAAGCGAGTATGCTCAGGAAAGCTGCCTTTACCCCCTGGGTGGGAATCAGTGGAGGCAGTGACTGGCCTCCCTTCCATGGGCATCACCGGGTGATTCTCCAGGCCTTGTACTTCTCGCTCCGTGTTGATGCCAGGTGAACGTTAAAGAGCTCTGCGTGCTTTGCAAAAACTCCCCTGTGGCAGAGCAGTGCTGGAGAGTGGGAGTGCACTTCCCTGGGTTCCTCTCTCTTGTAATGCTTCTCCTAACTTTGTTAGCTCACCACCCATGTGTTTTCCTCCCTCCTCTTACCACCCATGGAAACCCAGCAGAAGGGGAATCCTGCTTCCCTGGGCGTGTGAAGAATGCAAGCTAACACGTTTTGTGTCTGAGGGGATTATCCCTGTGCCTCAGCTGAGTTCATCCCTCCTGCTAACTTGCTGGCATTGTAGCAGAGACACCAAGGGATGGAGAGGCTGCAGTTTGCAGTTCCTGCTGTTGGGTGGTTGATTATTTTTTTTTTAAGGGGTTTGTGAAATGTTGCTCAAGTTGGGCTTTTCTTTGCCCAACAAATAGCTGTATAGGAAGCTTGTGGAGGGTCTGTGCCCTCACGTGGAAATGAGACATCTGAATGGGTTGCCCAGGGGGGTGGTCGAGTCACCGTCCCTGGGGGTGTTCAAGAAGAGGTTGGAGCTGGTGCTCAGGGACATGGTTTAGTGGGTGATGTTGGTAGTAGGGGCATGGTTGGACCAGGTGGTCTAGGAGGTCATTTCCTACCCTAACGATTCTGTGATTGTGATTCCTGTGTGTCAGCTGTAGCAACTTTGTCTGCTTTGTGGAAAGCCAGATCATCTGTCACTGTTTGTGCCCCATTTGATCTGTTCATCGCTGCCCTCCCTGCTCCCCTTCAGCACAGATCTGGACTCTGTGGGGTTTGTTCTCTGAGAGCTCAGTTTTTTGAGCAGCTGAACAAAACCTTAAATCACTCCTGTCACTGCAATCTCAGTTCCCTTCTTTTGCTGGTTCTGCCTTTATCCTGACTTCAGCAGCAGCAAGAATAGGCGCTGAATGGGGAACCACCAGGATAAGGCTGGTTATGTCAAAGCAAAAAGGAGATCTAACCTCAACTATGGACCAAATCTGCTGCAGGGAACTGGGCAAGTGGGGAAAAAAAACTCCACCCTGCTGTATTTAACTTGTGGGATGAGAAAGGACAAACTGACTTGCACATAATAATGTGGAATAATATGTGTTTAAAATGGTGACTTTTTTGTGAATTTTCAAACACGTTTCTCCCCATTCCAGAGGCAGAAGCTTTTCCAAAAGCTGCTTGGGACAATGATTGTTACCCAAAGCTGTACTTGGCAGTCTGCAGACAGATGATGTTTAAATTACACAGGTTTTAGAGTAGATTACCCGTGCTGTTAGCTTTTAGAAAGGTATTTAAATGCTTCCTGTACAATAGTGGCACAAAAGCTTGAGTGTTCCCTTCTTGCTCTTTGGATTTCACACACGGCTTTTGTGATGGTGTGTGCCTCCCAGAGCACAGCGGAGCTGGCTGCAGGGCGTACAGGCATTTTAAAAGCTCCACTAGCGAATCTGCCTCAAGATCCCAGCCTGGTGCCTTTGGCACTGTGGTGGTGAACTGGCTTTTCTTCGGCAGTGCAGAATATAGCTCAGCTTCTCAAGGCGCAGCCTGACCGGTTAATGGTATCAAATCAAGTACGAGGTGAAGAGTTGAGCCTGCCAAGTTTGCTCCTGTTCCAAAGCACATAGCCAGGCCCTTGTGTTTTCCTACAGCACCATCGTGCCTTGTGGCAGCACTGAATAAAAAGAAAAAAGGTGTCTGTCAAGCTTCCCAGTAGAGCTAACACAGCTCTGTGGGTGGCTGAGACAGGGGTGTCTGTATTGCTGCAGGTTGAGGCCAGGACCTTAAGTGCCTTAACTGCAGGTCAGCCAGGGCTCTAGACTCTGGACAGACATTTTTGATTTTCTTGCTAGCCTGTGCATCAGGTTAGCACCAAATGACTCAGAACAAGTCAGGTGGTCTTTAATGTGGTGTTAACTGGGTTGTTATGAAAGCACCTTCGTTATTATGACAGCGTGGCTGAAAACTTTGACAAAATCGGGTCTTCCTACAGCAAACACTTCTTTTGTCACTCAGCTTTCAACTTCAACCAAAACAAAGCTTTGAAAGGTAGTTTTATTGTGTGTTTTTTTTTTTTTTTTTTAAAATCAAGCTGAAAATTCTCATAAAGAAACCGTGAAAAGGACTTTGCTGCAGAAGTTTTTGGTGGGGGTGAAAGCAATGCTTTCTCCTTAGCTCTGTGATGAACCCTGAGGTGGTTGGGCAAAGCCCTGCGCCCTGAGCTTCAGGCATGAGGGTGAAACGGAGGGCACAGCTGAAGCTACAAGGTGCACCAGATTTTCTTCTGGAAGCCAAGTCCCTTTCTGACCCTTGGGCTGTTTTCGCTCATCTACTTACCAGTTGCAATGACTGATTGAGCTCATGAAGACTTAATGTTTTATAGTATTAATAAGTAGGTGAATCCCCATAATAAATGAAATCTGTGCTAAAGGAGTGTGTGTTGCAGCACAGATGTTCCCCTTTCTGTTAATTACCTCTGTGATTATGCTACAAGTGTGGTGTGCACAGCACTTTGTTCCTGTTGTAGGCACGGACTGGGATCCAGCTTTATAACACCTTTATTTCCACTTCAAGCTTCCTGTAAGTAAGGCAATTGGCACACTTTAAAAAAAATAATAACATGAGCAACCCTGCAAATATCAATTTTTTGTCATCTTGAAAATGTTCTGGAACTTTCCCTGTGTTGGAGTAAAATTATTCCCCATTTTTTATTTAATGAGAAGCAGTGACCTGTGTAAATAAATACCAGGAGGCTTTATCTTATCAAGTAGTGTGATAGCATGGGAAAGGGAGTTGCATTTTAAAAGTAGAGACCCTGGCTTGTTAATGAGAATGTGACTGGAGTTAATAATTTCTGGCGAGGCAGCACAGCCTCCTTGTAACTCTTAATTTCTCCCCTCTTGTTTATTATCTGGCTGTGATAAGTTTATGGGTCTGCTTCGTAACAGCTCAAGAGGTTTAAAGGAGCATTAATTTGCACGACTGCTGGAGGAGAGGACAAAGAAGCCCAGATGCTTGTTTACCCCAAATTTCCCAAACAAATCTCCTTGAACCTCTTCCGAAAGCACGCAAAGCGCCAAGTCATCCATGTCAGCAGGGTGAGAGGTGTGGGCTCGCTTCTCTGGCAGGAGCTGGGGTCGCTTATCGCTGTGCTGGTTGTAACACCTGGTGGGACTTGTGTGTAATAGAAGTGTGTGAGGGTGGTGAAAAGAGAGAGCAGAGCCAGAGAGGCCAGGAGAGAGGACCTGAGTGGCATCACTCGAGCCTGTGGGTGTCACAACAACCTTCACGACTGCCTGATACGTGTATCAGCCTTACGCGATGACAGAAGGATTGCGGGAATGCCTGTGCCATCTGTAGACACGTGGGTGCTTTTTAGTGGGTGCTTTTCAAATGCTGGCTACACAGAAAGGTTGTTAATGGGGTGGGCAAGGAGTGCTCAGGTGCTGACGGCTGTAGTTTGTGAAGCACACAGGTAGGGAAAAGGGTGAGGGATTTACCTCCCCTCCGTTAGCTACTGCTCACCTTTGCAGAAAGCCAAAATCACATCTGCTTTCCAGTTACCCAGCTTCTTCTCCATGAGCTATTTCTGTCCTGCTCTAAAAGGTCTGTATGGGAAATCTGAGATCCTTCATGTATAACAAGACTTCCCCTTCTCTGCACCTTGCGTGTTTGCACTGCAAACAAAAGTGAGGGGGCCGGGTTTTGTCTGCAAGCACACACAAATGTGGAATCGTGTAGCCAAAAGCGGTGGAGCTTGCTCCCAGGTCACCACGAATCTGTGTGCTTCCTAACCTATCAGATATTCTCTGAGAGCCCTTTTGAGAGATTAAAGGCTGCAGGTGTAGGCCTGCTTCTCTCCCACTCTGTAATAGGATGCGGTTTGTGGGGAGGAGGTGGAAATCAAATGTCAGTTCTCTGTGGTTTGCGTCTGAGCGAGTGAAGCCAGGAAGCTGAATTCAGGCTCGGCTCCGTCTGCTCCTGCGTAGCGTCCTGCAGCCCAGAGGCAGGTGCATTGATTCACCCAGAAAACATTTTCATTTTCTAGGAGCGATGCAAGTCCACTCACAGCTTTCAGTCTTTCTGAGCGAGGCTGTGAGGTGCAGTGGTGGTCTGGGCAGGGCTGCAGGCTGCTGACAGCCCCCCCGGTTATTAATGGCCACAGCAAGGACTCACGGGCTCTGAGAATAGACTCTGCATTTGCTTTGGAGGGGACAGCTGACAATGGTGTTTGATACAGCAATATGTCTCTGCATGACTTTTGACTGACAGTGACACAAACTTGCTCTCCTCCCAGCCGTGGCTTAAACCTGGTGACATTTACAGCGGAGCTGACTTCTCCAGTCTAAGTTTAGATGGTGATTTCTGTGTTTGTCTGCATGTGTATTAAGCTTTATCAGCTTAATAAGATGATAAAGCAGGAGAGGACCCCTGCAAATAAAAATGAAACAGCTATTTCAAACCATGGCTAGGATCTGAAAGGAGGAGGCCTTCAACTTGCATGGGTTTTCCTGGTCTGGTTGCTGTGGATCCTTGTTCAAGATCTCCAGGTGTTGGGGGGTTATTACCTACTTGGACACTTTTTTGTTTTGCTGTCATGAAATATGTGGTAAATATTCATAACTATAGGGCTGTCGGATGGTGTTCTTTATTTTTGGGGGGGCAACCTGCGCTTGGAGCTGGCTAGTAGCCTCAGCCCCAGCTGTGCCCAGCTAACGACGTGTATTGTGGGGGTATGTCCATAAGTCATCTGAAAATAGCATCTGAGCTTAGCTGACTGCTGAGACTTCGTGTCTTTCCATGCATCCATATTATTCGTTCAAAAGCTTCTCCTCTTAGTGAACCTCTCCTCAGAGAGGAAGGAAAAACTCCAACCTGCTACCAGCAGAAACCAACCCCAAGCCCTCCTCTGTCCCTTCCTGTGCAGCAGACAAGCCCACAACTGAGCCAGCAAGGCGCTCCTCAGCCTGGCCTTGGGGGATGAGCACTGTCAGGGAAACCTGTCCTGCTCAGGCTGCCAGTGCTGAAGGTCTGTGCAGATGAGAAATCAGATCCTCACCCAGTGATGGCCGAGCAAGAGGTGTCCTGAGCTTTTCTGTAGCTTTATGCTGTTGAATGGTGGCTGAGGGGGCAGAGCTTTCAGTCACTGTTGGTTAAAATCCTGTTTCAGATGAATGTTTTAGAGGGGAACAGGTTTGTTTCCTATCACAGACCCTTGGTGAGCCTTCCTTCTTTTAGGGGTGTGACTTCTGATGCTGTCTTCTCCAAGGCCTGATGTGGCAGAAGGTCATACAACCCAAACAGAAATAACTGCATTTTAGGCTTATCCTTGAAGGCTAGATGCCATATTCTCCATTAGATGCATGAAGGATTTGCACTTTATATTCCCTTACGATTATGAGGAGAAGTGGACTCTGGAGGCTGGTGGCTCTTAATACCTTGTGAATATTGTGAATGCTTCAGCAGTGACCCTGGAGACTTCACCTGTGCCTTCGGACAGCACTAACAGCGACTCACGCAGAGGGGTTCGATGACAGGGCAGGATCCCACTGCAATCAAACCTCGGGAACAAGAAGGGCCTCTTGCCATGAGGCTGCATACGATGAATAATGCTGCAGGCAGACCGAGCGTGCAGCTGCACTGATGCTGCAATCAGCCACTTGCTGCCTGGATTTGGGATTTTCTGGGTCATGATACACAGCTGTGGGTGAGAGGGAGACATGAAAGATGCAGATCTCTGCTGACCTGACGTATCTTATTATTTCAATAGCTAATCATGGAGTAGTGCTGAAATCTCTAGCTGTTCTGTGACACCTGTGAAGACATGAGTGATAGACTGGTACCACCTGCCTTGGAGGAAGATGGGATGGGAAGCTTTCTTTTCATTCCCCATCAGATTAAAGAGAGATTCTTGGAGCCATTTCCAAGTAGCTGCGTGCCTTGTTTATGCTCTCCTGGAGATCTTCAGTTTTAAACAATCACTCCGTATTGTTTCCTGGTCCTACTTTTAAAGCTGATGAATGTATGGTGCATCGCAGGAACAAAAGTGGTCTGAAGTTCTTTTAACAGACAGCCCCCTGATTGATTTACAGTGAAAAAGTTTCCTCAGCCTGCCTTTTCCTTCTCCTTTGGGAGTGACAGCTCACGTCCACTTGTGTGTAATATATTCAGTGCCTGTCGACACCTTTCCAGCCCAGAGCTGAGCAGAGAGCCTGCTTGTCCAAGGCTGGTAACTGAGCTCTGAGACCACTGTCAAAAATAAAAGCTGCTGAGCTCAAATCAGATCTGGTTATCTGAGAACTGGAAACTGCATGAAGGACAGAAGCAACTGGGCTGATAATTAGGAGCACTTAATGTTTTGACTTGGTTGGGAGGTCCTGATGTGAAGGTTTGAGAGGGGAGGATGAGCGAGGCAAACTGCTTTCGTTGGGTTGCTGTGTCCTGTGCTCTGCTTAAGGATTCTGCAAGCTTTGCGCTGCACTAGCATGTGAAGGAACTCTCACTTTTCTGCTCCTCTTAAAAAACTAAAAATAAAAAAATTAAAAAGGCAACTCAGTGATTTTTTTTTAATGCTAAAATGTCTTTGTGTGCCAGTCTCACAGATACAGGTGTTCATCAAACCCTATTGCTTGGTGCAAGCACGGCAGAGCTGCTGCACAGCACCCTTTCTGAGGTAACATTGTCAGCTGGAGCCTCCCCAGAATCAAAGGAGCTGAGCTGGGCTCTCCAGCTTGGCCTTTATACCTTCTGCCACATGTGAAAAAGACACTTGGGACGTAGCTGTGGCCAGCTGGGAAAAGGGAGCAGCTGAACTCCGCTGTCATCACCTGCTGTGGGTGCATGTACGTGGCTGGAAGCAAGGGGAGAGCTTCCCCTTTCACACTGCCTGTAAATCTGTCCTGCAGGCAGCACGGGGAGGTGAGGGGGCTCAACTCTTTCCACTTCCACCATCAAGTAGCACCCAGTTTGTAGTGTACCTGATGTCAGGCCTGTCGATCAGCAGAACCTGATTTTTGAGAAACTTCATTTCACAATTAACCACTGATAGAGTGTCACTGCAGGGTCTCTCATAAAAGAAGGCTTCCATGTGATCAATTTTAAAATTCCTTGCAAGGATTTCAGGCCTTCCTTAGGACAGTTAATAAAATATTTATATATTTATATAGATACATTGGATGCCCTACTGTTAGGGGAGCACTTCTATTCATAAAGTAATTTTTTTTTTGAAAGTCATGTATCATTTTAGGTGAACAATGTGTTCGTGGTGTAGTTTTTAAATATATCCCAGTGGTATTGGGAGGATGTGAGGGTTTGTGTTTTAGGCTCTGTTTTTTTTTGTTTCCTTTTTTTGGTTTTGCTTAAAAATGTAGCTAGATCCACTCAAAAGTACTATGAACAACATTTTTCCCTAAAAAAAAATAATAAAGCAAGGGAATGCCTATAGAACTTGCCCGTTTCTTCAAAGACCTTGTTATTTACAGGCTTTTTGCCAGAGCAGATGCCACAAAAATTGACTGAGCCCCTGGGCTTTGCTTACAGTTGAATGTCATCTTTATCTCTTTCTCTAATGAGTCTGTGTGAGTCTGGAATTAGCACAGATTAACCGCGCGGTATTTCCTGTGCCTTTTGGTTGCAGAACTGATTCCGTGCCTTGGAGAAGGAGTCCCACTGCTGGTCTGTGGAAAGCTGAGCCTCAATCCATCAAACTTGCCGAGGGTTAGACATTGTAGCCCAGTGTTGTGGGAGTTGGTAGTGTGCTGGCTGGGTGTCTGCACCGCACTCATCAAGCGATCTGGATGCCAGCATGTGAGAACCTATGTAAGAGGCACAGAATAAACAGTTTGTTAGTTCGGGTTCCTGAAGGTGAAGAGAGGACTAGATGAGTAACAACCTTCTGCTTCAAAGCAAAAAATACCTCCATAATTCTGAATGCTACACTGCTCCTTTTTAACCCATATTTATTGCAATAAAAGCAAATTTCAGAAGTCTCTGTACATGTTTTCATTGATCACATGCCTCCAACATGTAACGCAAGCTTGTTGACAGGGTGGCTGTAGGAAACTGAAGCGTTGCAGGGAGTCCTTGGCCACTGGAGGCAGGACGTGTAGCTGATAGCTTTAACCTTGGCTTCTTCCCTACTTGTGTAACGCTTGCCAAATAGCAATGGATATGCTGTACTTGTATGGTCAAAGATGGGAGGATAAAAAGGACTATGCTGTAGTAGCCTGAGAGGTACTGCAGCTGTAAGCACGAAGCTTTCAGAGAAAGATGAGAGAGAAGCTGTTGGCTTGTGGCTCCGGGCAGTGTGGTAGATTAAAGAAACAAAGAGGTCCTCCAGCCTACGCCTAGAGAGAAGGATCATGGAAATCAGTCAGCAGACAGCTATTTTGGAAACACCCTGCTTCTTGACAAAAAAAAGCCCAGCTCCCTAGTGGGCAATAGCTAAAAATGCAAGTTGCAGGCATGTCTTGGTTTGTATTTTAAGTGCACAAACCACAGACCACTCACTGACTTCCAGTGCTCAGACCTCTCGGCAGGTGGGCTCTTAGGATTCCCGAAAGTAGCAGCCCATAGTTGCAGGCAAACAGAGGGGGAGAATAAACTTGTTAGATATTAGGAGATGGGAGATTTCAGACTTCTTAGAGGGCTCCTAAATTAATGTTTGCACTATATGACTGCTCATTCCTAGGTCATGAGGATTTGCCAGGTTCTGCAATCTTTTGGAGGGATTTGTCTTTCTGAAATCTGTAGACCGTCTGGATAAAATAACCATGTAGAAATGCTCTGAATGTTAAGTTGGCATTACTCTGCCTAGTAAGCTGCAATATTGATGGCTTTGCCTTCCATAACAGTTTGCATAACCTTTCTCAGGTTAATAAGTGCCTTATTCAGTGCAGCAAGTACAGCCTGTGGGCTTACTGAACTCATACGTGCAGCAGGTCTCTGAACTGCTGCTTCTCCAGCATCATCTTTAAGTAGCTACCTACAGTGGTTCAGAGAGGTTAGGTGCCTGAAGTGTGAGCGAGTTATACAGAAATACATGCGCGTGAATATATGCATCTTCAAAATACTTGAGCAACGTGGGCACCCTCATAGTGATGAACTTTTACAGCACACAGATTTTTATCTTAGAGGGCTAGTCCCTTCATACAGAACCTCAAGTCCCACCTGTGATGTTGGGAGCAGTTGCACTTTACCCATTGAATAACATGACTTGACCTTGCAAAAAGGTACTGCCTGTCCTGTAGGTAATGTGGAAAGGCTGCTTGGGCAGAATATCATTATTTTTCGTGGTGGAGAAGCTTCCAACCTGGATAAATATCCAAGATCAGCGTTTCTGGAATCGTTCTCCTGATTTGGGGGAGCAGGAAGCAGAATGAGGCTGGTGAATGTTACTTTTGTCTGCTGGATTCACCGTACTTGCTCTCTCTGAAAATGGAAATGTCAGCTTCTGGAGGAAAATGCTGTGCTCAGGAGATTGTGGTCCTCAACTGACATCTTCCTCTAAGAGGGAGGGCTTTTGCAAGGAAGTTTATGCTAGCCAAGTATGGGGCTTTTAGCCTATCCTGTTGTGCTGCTCCTTTTTCTTCCTTCCTAGTTTCTTCCCTTAATTTGTATGTTGATGATACACTATAGTTGGAGACGTTAGCAGATCCTGGTAGCCCAGGCTTTCCAGAGTGAGTGACATTAAAGCAGGGAAATGTCAAAGCCCAATTTAGAAAAGTGATTTGATCACAGGTTGGAATTGAAAGTAAAGTACTTACTAGCTTCCTCAGAAAGAGTTGAGTACTATAAGCGTGGCAGGCTTCAAAAACAAGGAAACCATTTATGTGGCTCCTCAGAGATGTTTGTCTTGCTGGGATGGGGAATGTGGCAAGTAATATAACTGCAGATGCTGAAAGAGTAAAACAAATAGAGGACTGGGTAACCTGGGTAATGAAAATCATCCTGCCTCTTTTCCTTGTGCCGAAGATGAGTTCGAGGTTCTGGCCACAGGTCTAGGAAGGCTTTTACCTTGTGCTTAGAGCTCTGCCCGTTCACATGGCAATTTTGACTTAGAGAGTGAGACAGCAATTCTCCTGACACAGTGTGTGAGACAGCTTCTTGAGCTCCAAGTGCAGGAGGAGCTGAGATCTGCTGGATTGGCTAGCTGTCCTCTGCTTGGGCTGAACGGGTCTGGGGGTTTGGCCCGGTTCTCGCTGAGTTTACCTACAATCTTAGGACATTTGATAATGACGTGAACAATGAGTGCTGTGATTGACCAAGGGATTCACATCACTATCGTGTAACTTGAGAAAAGAATCTCCAACCCCAAAGGGAGCCAAGCATTGGAGGAGGCGTCTTAAGAGTGACAGGCTTCATGAGCTTCCTCCAATTAGTCTTCATAACAAATACTGTGAAGTAGTGGAAGTACCTTTACAGAACAGACAAATACAGAACATCTCTTGTGCTGTTACTGTAAGAAAACATAATAACCTCTCTGTAGTACCATTGCTTAACAAGTTTGTACATCTTTTTGCTTTTGTTTATAAGCACTGGGAGATGTTCCAGTGCAGCAGCTAGGTGAGGCTTTGCAGTGTTTTATGATGGATGCTAGCTGCCTTATCCAATGAGGAGGAACTGAGCAGAGTAATTTTGGTTTGCTTGAGGTCTTGGGTGAAGTGCATGGTGCAGTTAGGAATAACTTATCCTCAGAAGGCTATCGCTACAGGCTTGTGCCCTGCAGTTCCCTCAGTTAAAGCCTCTGAGTTTAGATGGAGGTTTGCAGCTGCTATAAAAAAAAATAAAAATTGCTGCAGCCAAGCAATCTGCTTCTTATGGTTCACCAAAAGAAAGGAAAAAAAAAAAAAGTTTTCAGCAGAGTATCAAAAGGAAAACGCACAAATAAAGCGGGTGTTCTTAGATCAGGATGGTGCAATGTGCAGCCACAAAAGTAGGGCAGGTCCTTTGTGTACCCCTTTCTCGGGGATGTTACTCACTACCTATGACTCAGCCTTATGGATAAGCGGACCATCATTTCCAGCCACGAGACTTGAAAAAAAGTCCCATACCTGCTGTGTGTATGTCTGCATCTCACTTTACATCTGGCGTGCAGAGACCAGAAACACGCTTATATCCTTCAGATCCTAACTTCAGTCTGGTGAAAGTTGCTGCCTTGAACTGTCTCTGAGCCTATTTTGGGGTAGCAGGTTACTCCAGGAAATAATTCAGAATGAGAAACTGGATTTCCTGGATTTTTTTTTTTGTATTGGCTGTAGAGTGAGCAAGGAGGATGAACCTTGTAAGGCAACCCAATATGACATGAGTCATATTAAACTTGAGTTTAAACTAGAGTGAGTCATGTTAAACTCGAGAGGTGTGTCCTGAAGGTGCAGGTCATGGTGAGACTGCTCCTTAGTAGCTGTCAGGGGCAGATATTTGAGATGAGCCTTGAAAGCAGTGCAGCGTGACTCTTGCTCCTATCGGATATTTAGCAGTATAGTGCCATGTAGGGAAGGTGACAGAGACTTAGATTTCTTTGATGATTAGCCATATTTGCCATTATTATTTAGTCACGTTTGGATGTATATTGCATTTCTGACTGAATTTCTGAGAAGAAGGAGTGAGGTCTTGGAGTGGGTACTCAGAAACCAGACGATTAACCTTCTGTTGCTGTCATCTTCGGAGTTTGGAAACTACCTCTGAAAGGGCCTCACAAGATCCTTCCCCTGTGCAGAGTGGATGCAGTCCTGCTTAAATCACACCTTAAATAGTTGTCTAATTTTTTTTGGAAGTCTGCCATTAGCAAAGAATCTCCATTCAGTCCAGTCTATTTGAATGCTTTACGTTTGTCACTGTTAGCAGTTTTTTTTATATTGCTGTTGTTGCAGTCTCAGAACATCCAGTGTGACCAGAAAATTATTGTTGTTATATTTTATTATTATTCTTTTTAATAGCTGTATTTTGGTTTAGAATACGGCAAATAAATGCAAATTCATACAGGCTTTAGTGAGAGGGACACCTGTGAAATTAGAAGAGCACAGAGAGCACCCCACCCCTCTGTACCTCTGTTTCCCATTTGGCAGCTGGGGATGCCCGGGATAACTGTGATCACCCTGTGACATGCTGAACAAATGCCCCCCTTTTCAGCTGGATGGCAGTGACATTGGACGTGGATTTCCCAGGTTATACAGGAAGTCTCTAACAAAACACTGTATTGAACCCTGCTTTCCCAACGATCTGTTGAATTTTGCCAGCAAACAGAGGCAAACAAGAGCTGCTCTGTCTGCGCTACGGGTGACACTGCCCTTTCCCATTTTCCAGTGATCTCGCTGATTGCTCAGCCCCGGGAATAATTTTCTCAATTTAAAATGCAGTGCTAAGACCTTTGGGGTTTCTTCCTGTCCGTCTCATCCTCCTTTGTCCACTTATTCCAAAGAAAGACTCGATTGTGCCAGGCTGGGACGAGGAGGCTGGGCTGTCCCCCGCCGGGCCTACAGGCGGGCGCCGAGGCAGCAGCGCGGCCTGCTCTGGGGGGCAGGTGGGGGGCTCCTGCTCCTCTCCCCAAGCACAAAACCCAAGTCCTTCGCTGAGCAGCTCACATCTCACTGGGGCAAAGGACAAAACACTTAAAAAGCTTGTGCAATTCCCTTTGTATCTTATGAAGTTACGGGGCTTTGCTTGTTCCATTTTGACTTGGGTCCTGTTTTTCTCCGCCCCGCCTTCTGTGTGTCTTCTGTGGAAGAATGGCCTGAGGTTGAGGATTTAGTTGTTCTGTTGCTGGTTAACCCACTGGCACATCCCAACTTGTTGGAATTCAGAATTAGTCACAGTATTACTGGCTCTTTGCCTAGTTGGTAGGTAGTTGAAGATAATGCGCTGGGGTTGGCAGATACAACAGGAGTCAGAGGCATTTGTCAGGGAAGGAGAGGTCAGGAGCTGGAGGGATTTAGGAGCAGAGGGGCCATGTCCATCAGGTGTGACCACAACCCCTTCTCTGATACAGTGTGGAGTAAGAGATTTATCATCATTTGGTATCCACAAGTTGGATTTATTGGTGTGTTGTTATTATATGCGTGTTGTTAAACCACCTCATTCATGCAAAGTATTCCTTCCTTCATCTGAGCTTTCATCTTCCACCTTTTGAAATGGTCGCTTTCCTTAGGCAGGGTCAGGATTTCTCAGGTCAAGGGCAGACCAAGGAGCCTAGGCATGGTTGCTGCTTAATCTTTTAAATGCCAGATCCATGTTGCTGCCCGGTGTGGTTTGCCTCCAGACAGCAGCTGACAGATCACACCAGCCCTGATCCGCCCTGAGATTTGGGAGCCACGGCGGGGTTCTGACTCCTATCCTGGTAAATCTGCTCCATTAATAGCTATCAAAGAGCCTGAAGTTTCCATCCGAACTTTATCTGGCTTTGCAACGAGCTGGAGGATTAGAGACCGTCACAGGGGAAGGGAGGGAGCAGCCGTGGCTCACCCGGAATAGCCTGACCTATGACGGCACGTACCAGCCTGGGGACGGGAGTTGTCCTGTGAGCTCACGGGTTATTAGCAGAGAGAATAGGCATGCCTGCAGTCAGCAGCACACCCAGGGCCATCTGCTCCATCCCTGGCTGGTTTAGGGGATCCAGAGGGATCCCTTAGTACAGCTCGCCGGTATGGCGCTGTTGGGAGAGCTGGGAGCAGGTCTGATGAGCAGCCTTGTGGAGCCATCATTTTATACTCCTCAGATGACTTTTACATTTGACTTCGGGGCTGATTGTACAAGGCAGATCTGTTTTTGAGAGAGGGTGGTGGGAGAACATAATCTGTGCCACGGAGCAGTTTAGAAACGTTGTCTCTGCTGTATCATAGCAAGTAATGAGGCAGACAGCAGACTGCACGAGGCTGCCGTTTCCCCCATGCAGAGCTGCTCCTCAGCTGAGCATCACTGTTGCAGCAGAAGCTCATTCCGCAGAGCCAGCCTGTGAGTCAAGAGCCCATTCCAGTGCCAGGTGTTTTGCAGGACAAGTGCAGAGCCCCTCAGCACAGAGCTACAAGAGCTCCCCAGCTGACCCTGCACTCAGTGTGGCTGTCCCCTAGGGAGCAGTGGCACTGCAGATTAACTTCTTGGACATGTAGGAAGCAGGAGCGCAGGCCATCTCAATGAATGGTCTGAGGGTATAGATGCACAGAGGCTGCTCTAAACCTTTGACCCCTGGCAACATACTCCAGATTCCTCTGAGTTAAACAGTCTCCTTCCCTCCAGGCCTGAAAACATCACATCTCCTGATTAGCCAGACAGATGTATTGCCCCATAAAAAAACTCCTTTATATCCATATCAGTTCTCTTGATCTTCACTTTGGGAACTTCATTCTGCTTTTCAGTTTGCAGCTCTTCTTCTTGCTGGGCACTTCTGGTGTGATGGCTCTCTTCATGTGCCAGACATACAGAAAGTCACCCAGCGGATGGGAAACTCTTGCTCCATAATGGATCTGGTAGCTCAGGGGAGTACAGCTGACCACGGGGGCCTTTGAGCAACATCCTCAGTGGAAGAGGCTCACCATGCCGCTTGGGGAAGATGAAGCCATATCGAACCCTTCATGCTTGTTGGAATGGCAGAGAAATGTGTAGCCTGAGCAGCGTTCCTGTGGCATGCACATGAGCAAAGGAGGCGCCAATAGCTGATGGAGAGGACTCTGCCTCTCCACCTTGTGCTGCTTTTCTTCCAGTCTCCAACAAGCTCGTGTGTGCCAGGGGCTTGAGAGGAAGATGCGAATACTCATGCTGTCTGCATCCTGCTGTGTAGACAGTTTACTAAGTGCATTAGTCATTCATAGCTGCAGTGCTTGCTGCTGTCACTTGAGCTGTGGAGAGCTGTGCTTCTAGCTGGAGGTTTTGGGTTCAGTCCTCAGTCACAAGCAGGGCAGTCCTCATGCGCGTGCGTCTCCCCCTCATCCTTTACTGCCACATGAGTACCTCAAAGACTCTTGGATTTGAAGAGAGGCCACTGAACAGGGGGAGAATGAAAATCATTGATTCTCTCCTGGACATTCAATCCTAGCCTAAATAAGGGGATTTCTGAGCTGAATGGCTATGCTGGTTTATTGTGCGCAGCTTTAGAGGCAGTTACTGCAGACAGGGGTAAGCTGGGGAATGTGTTTATATGAGAGAGAGGGGAATTGAGATTAGCCTCAGAGACGTAACACAAACATCCTGCACCCTGCCTGTGCATTAAGGTGAGAGTGGGCCAGCGTGTGAATGTTGCATCCCATTTCATGGGCCGTCTCAGTGCCATTTTGGGGACTGAAAGTACAAGTCTGATCCGTGCTCTGCAGGAAGATAACCCTCCTCATGTTCTCTGAAAGGATCTGCAGGTTGCAAAAGAAGTTGGAAGAAGCTGGTTTAGGTGGCTGTCACAGTCAGCCCATCAGAGGGGCTGGGCTGGAGATGCTTACTAGTGGCCTCCCTGTAGACCTGATGGCAACAACCTGCACCTGCTCCTTTGTCTGGGTCCTCTGAACGTGGCAGTTGAGATCTATGGATAAAGGCCTGCTGTGTTCAGCAGAGCAAGAGAGACTTCTGCTTTCCAGTGCTTTCTGCCTCTCTGAAAGTCATGCTCTTACCAGACAGCACGCCCTTCCTTGTCCAAGTGCTCTTGCAGCACCCTTTCTTGCCCACCTTTGGCTCCCCAGAATCTCCTCTGACTGAGGACTGGGTAGGCTTTTCTGCATTTTTATTGGTCCTGCAAGACGAGGCTTTCTTTTGGGCATGATCAGGTTTTATTTTCGATTAAAAAATGTGTTTTAATCAAGCTTAACCAGCTCTACTCCGTACTCTTGTTTTCCTGCTGCGAGAGTTGCTTGGGGCACAGCAAGTAAGTGCTGCCCTTCTCCGCAGCTGCAGTTTGTCTGGCCCTGTTGTGATGGGACCTGCCCTCCTGCCCCAAAAGTGCTTTGTTCAAAGCCCTGGAGCGACCCACTTAGCTGCACAGAGATTATTAAAAGAGAAATGTGATAAGGGAAGTAGTCTGATAAGGATTTTTTGCAGGCTGTGGGGAGCTGTGCTGTGCTGAGAGGTGGTGAGAGGAACAGGGCTGGCTGCTGACACTCAGATGTGACACAGTGTCCCATAGACTCATGGTGCGAGGTCCCCAATTGCTCTCAGCAGCCAGCTCCTGCTAAGCATGTGCATAGTGAGAAAAGGAGGAAAGAAGATGGACTTTCACTGCTCCATCCATATTCTCTTTCTTAGGATGTCTCTGCACAGCTTTATGTGTTTGAGGGCAGCACACTCCAGCTGTTCCAGGAGCAAAAATCCCAGCCTGTCTGGACTAGTCTTGTGTTAAACCAGGATGAGCATAACCACAGAACATGAGGTGTATGAGGGATGTGGTTTGTTTCTGGTTGGTCTAGGAGATTGATAACTGGGTCACTACTGCCTTGTTTGCAAAAAGCGTTAGACATGTGAAGAACAAAGAAAGTTGTGCTCTTCTGTGCAGCAGAGTATTAGAGATCTGAGTGCATTCTGATTCATCTGCAAGTCCTTTTTCAGATTGTGACTGTGTAGAGAAATACTCCAGAATTTCTGAGTAAAAGAATAAGGGAGACATTTTTTAACCTTTCTTCTTTCAGCCTCATGAGCTTGCAAGTGTTTCTTTGCGTTTGCTTTGTTTCATCTGTGTTTGAAGTCTCCCATCTTTTTTCTCTCTTTCTGCAGGTCCTTCAGAAGCTTGGGAAAGCAGATGAAACGAAAGATGAACAGTTTGAGCAGTGTGTGCAGAACTTCAACAAACAGCTGGTAAGATAATTGGAGATATGTAATTACACCCAGGGTTTCAGTATTAGTTTCTAATCATCTCCTACAATATGCAATTAAAGCACATGAAATTAAATGATGCCATAGTCATATTGAAGTGACCCACAACTCTTAACTGTTTGCTTACAAGACTTCACACTGTATCTTCCAATTCCGCTATCATGGAGTGAGTGTATGCTAAAAACTAATTCTGGTTCTGGACCCAAGTTTGGGGGAAAAAATTACTTCAACCAGAACATTTTCTTCCATTAACATCTGCTGTGCAGTATAGTTTTTTCCTGCTGGAAACAGGCATAAGAGCAACATTGCCTCTCTGAAAAATGGATAGGAGAGGAAACAGATTAAAAAAAAGAAAAACAAAATGGAAAAATGGTAGATTCAGTTTCCAAAGAGCAAAAGAGAGGCAAACAAAGCAAATAGTGAAAAGGGAACGACCTTCAATGGATAAGATCTAAATCTAACTTCCTCTCCATCTTTGCACAATCCCTGCGTCAAACCCGAGTCATCATTCTTTTAAGTGTCTGCTTCTTGCTTCTATTGTAACACACAAATATTTTAATAATGTAGCAATTCCCCCTGCCATGGACAGCAGTAGGATTATGTCTTGACCTGGGATATGTTTTTGTAACTGGAACTTTCAGCCACCCAGAGAAGAGGAATTTACAGGGCTGGCTGAAGCACAGCCGTGCTTGGTGTTAGGGGAAGCGTTGCTTCTGTTTCATGGCAGGAAGTGCATGCAACACCAAAGCACAGGTGGTGCTAAAGAAAACCTTTAGACCATTTGTTTCCTGACATATCTAAAGCCTTTTTTTTTTTTTTTCTTTTTTTCCTGGAGCTGTTAGTGGCAGCTGCATCATGTCTGTTAGGACTCAGCAGATGTGATTCTGTGTCCCAAAATTGGCTGAGCCAGGATTTGCCACAGCTGAATATAATGAAAATCTTTCAGTCTGACTTGGACTTGTATCTAACCAAGGCTGACTACAGATTCCTGGAGACTAATGATCATTCTTTTGGCAGCAATAGTAGCTGTTGCTTCAGAAGTACGTGCAATGTCTCTATAGCTTGTCTACCAATGGTATTCTCTAGGACACTCGGGAATACAGTTTGGCTTCCTTCTGGGGACATGACATTGCCAGTTGTGACTTCTCCATATCACTGTTGAGACCAACTATCAGCAATTAGGAAATCTCCTTTTTAAGAAGAAAAACTCGGATTCAAACCTTGATCTGGCTGTCCAGAATGGCTGTTCAGTTTCCAAAGCCATCAGTCCCCATGGTGCATTGAGAAGCCTATTAAAGAAGCACGACCTCTGTACCCCTTACTGCTCAATTTCTTTTGCCATCTTGCAGGGACAGGCCATGAGCTAAACTCTCCAAACAATTTGTCAAAGGCTGCTGTGCATTTGCTGCTTGTGGTCTCTTGGTTTTCCTTTTGCCCTCGGTTTCCCTATCAGTAAAATAAATGCAGGCAATGCCTGTTCTACAGAGTATCTACATAAAAGTGAGTTAGCTGGGTTGTTATCTAGGGACCAGGAATTACGGTGCTAAGGAGACTGGGGAAAAACGTTAGCTGTATGTGCATATAAAGCCACTTGCTTCCATTTGCATGTATGCAGTATGTGTGTATGGTATGGTGTGCATGAGAGCTCCGTGCCCTTTCCTTACAAAGTGTGCTCCAGTTGGAAGCGTTAAGTCTGGAGGAAAGGTGAGCTTTTGCTGTGGGCCTGTAACAGAATAGCTCTCCTGGGGAGCTGGCTGGGGTGCAACCAGAGGGTTATTGACACAGGAGGGGAGCTTTGAAAAACATCCTGGTGGCACTGGCCTTGTTTGCTCAGTTGGTTGGAGGCTCCTCTGATTCTAATGACTGCTCTGGGCCATGCTGACACATGTTCCAGGGGGGAAGGACGACTGTCAATGAACGGGGAGCAGGTCTAAAAATAGTTTATTATTTCAACTAAAGCATCTTGTGGTTCTCCCAAATGGTGGATGAGTGGACATGAGGGAAGGCATTGCATTTTCCAGAGGGTTCTCCATTCAGGTTCGTATGAGATCACCACTCTGAGGTCTCAGAATAGTGGCAGCTTTTTAGATCTCAGACAGATGGATTTGCTACATGACAAATGAGCTGGGCATAACAATGCTGCTACAGGGCTCCCCTGTGTCTCTTGAAGGCCCACCGAACAGCACAGTTGGCCCACGTGTTACTCCCTCACGACAGGTTATCTCTGGCAATTAGCCTCCCAGCTAGGTCATTGGAAGGCTCCTCTCCTTCCCTGTCCCAGTGTCACTTTTGTCCAGGCACCAGCACAAAAGCAAATTGTCCTCGGAGACCTGGGAGCAAGAGACCTGAGATGTGCCAGGCACTGGCTTCTCTTCCCCTGCACTTGAAATGCTCCCGGGAGAGAGGGAGCGAGGGGGAGGCTGGCGGCAGCCCTTATACCTGGCACAGCCGCTGGGTTTGATACCTTTGGGAGCCTTCCCTTGAGTGGAAGATCTGGGTTGGTTTACAGCGTTTCACAACGAGTGCCCGGGAGGCAAGCTGCTGCTGGCACGGGCTGCACCATCGCTGCCCACGCTTCACAGTGCTCGACTCAGCCTCGGGGCAGGCAGCGCTGCTCTGAGTCCCCGCGGGGTGCCAGGTTTAATCTTTGCTCTCGCAGTGTAGGTTTGGCTGTGGATGCTACACCTAAAACCCTGTTTGCGGGCAGAGAGGAAGCATGCCATGTACCTAAGTAAATCCCACAATATATGGTTCGTAAAACTGAAATCATTATTTAGTTACTCCAAAGTGAATTGTTAGAGAAAAAGAAAAAGAATGCAGTTAAAACTGTGACATGCTTCACTCCTACACATCTTCCTGGCATCGTGCTCGCCCTTCTACTGCTCCTCTGGGTCCAAAGGTCAGTGTTTGTTCTGGCGGTGGTGGGGTGCTGGAGTGAGCCGTCAGCACCTGAAGTCCTGCGCTGTCAGCAGTGTGATGCTCCTCTTGGCAGTTTCGTCGTTCTCTTTCTAGGATCTGATTGGCAACATTTTTGTATGTTTTCCAATGTGCCTTTGAGCCATCTCCGATGTCTTAATTTCTCAAGTCCTCTGCTATCCTCGGAGACCTGTGTTCCTCTCCCGTGAGTCTTGTTATGAGACTCATAACTCATGCAACATAGAATAACTGCTTGTTACTGCTATCTATAAAAAAATACACAAAGAAAAAAAGAAAAAAACAACATGAGAAGCGCTGACAGCTGTGCCACACAAAGGTAACTAAAAGTAAAGGAAAGCAGCCATAAATACCAAGTCAATTGGAGAAATTGCTGTCACAGCTAAACCAAGCAAAACAAAATTACAGGCTGGCCAAGAAAAGTTCAGACAAGGCAAGATTGATGCCTCAGTTCTGAGGCCTTGCAAATTCAGTGCAAAGCCTGTGGCCTGTTGCAGAGATGGCCATACTTTATTGCAGGGTTACAGGACATCTGGCACAATGCCCAGAATTGCTAATTCGTGTGCAGAGCTATCAAGATCTGACTGTCAGCATTGGGAAGGCTGGGATGCTCTCCTCTTCTGCCTGATAAGGAGCCGTGGCAGTCTTCTGGGCCCTCTGTGCTTGCCTCCTTGTTCAAGAGAGTGAGGGGTGAGAAGTATCATCTGGAATAGTTGTCTGCTGTTGTAAAAATAATTGGCACAAAATCTCTTCTTTAGAAGTTGGGGGAGAATGTTTTTGGAAACTTGTCTTCTACCAAGAAACAGCTCTACTGAGAATTACACATATAAATAGTGCTGGGTGAAAGGTGTTATAAATGAAACACACACACACACTCCCCAAATAAAACAAGAAGTCCCCAAAGTACTTTTGTGCTTTTCTTTCACAGAGTTATAAGTAATATGTAGTTCATTTGGGCTTTGAAGAGAGAGCTCTTCCAGCTGCCCCAGTGTAACTCTTCAGTGTTTAAATATCCATCTTCCTGCACATACAGCCCTTCACATTATACCTGGTTGTATTTGTTACAGGCTCACAGGGTTGCATTACACTGATTTCAAGCATGGCAGCATGACATTTCTTTCCCAAACATCTTTAGGGCCAACCATACCCTATAACTTCCCCTGCACACCCTTAGACCTCCTGTTCTTTGATAACTGGGAGCTATATTCATTTTTCAGATTCCAGTTTCACTCTCATCTACTTTTACTTCTAAGTGTAGGAAGCATCTTATGTGTGTGCACTCAAGGGTACAGAAAGCTTCTGTACAGCATTTGACAGTGTCTAACTACTTGGTGAGAGCTGTTTATGCAGAATCGTGGCTGTACGTGACAGCCTGCTTCAGTCTGCCTGAAGAAGCAGGTGCTGCATGCATGGAGAGAGAGCATTTGCCAGAGTTTCTTGGGAAAGCATTAATGTTTAAAACAATGAAGAGAAACCCTTGTGGCAGCAAAGGAGGGAGCTGCTGCATCGATGGCAGGAAATAAAACAATGGAAATGCCAAAAAGAGACTTGGAGGGAAGCTCCAGGTACAAGCCACCCAGGTGCCTAGGAGAGCTGGGGTTCTTGGACAAACTGAGAGTTGGACCTCGCTTTGAGTTGTTGTGCTTACAGATCTTACAGGCTATGAAGACTATTCAGTGTCTTAGCAGGCTAAGCACTTTGAAAATAAACCCCAGAGTCTTGGAGAGCCTTCAGTGAGGGCTGGCTGAAAAGCCCCTGGTGGTTGCAGGGTACAGCACTGCGTACAGGCTGAAGGTACACCGTGGTGGCACAGTGCCTGGCTGGGGCATGTGCTTTTATGAGGCTACCTGGGCATGGCTGTAATTGCACACTCCAGTATTTTGGCCCTGACTTGCAGTTTTTTCAGGTGACCTATCTAAAAATCTGTCCTTGTCGATTTGATGTTCAACTGCAGTGCCAGTGGATCTCTCAGAGATCCTTTTGTTACCCTGACTTTGGGACTGGTGTTTAGTCTGGAAGAGTCCCAGGGCATTAGGGTTCTCTCACGTGCC
This sequence comes from Aythya marila, assembly GCF_965140915.1. Taxonomy (NCBI): domain Eukaryota; kingdom Metazoa; phylum Chordata; class Aves; order Anseriformes; family Anatidae; genus Aythya; species Aythya marila. Next base: position 28,145,113 of record NC_139047.1, on the reverse strand, counting down.
TCTGTGGCAGGACTCAAGGCTGTATGGGCACAATTGTAAAGGTGGTTTCTGATTTCAGGTGCTATAGTTTTCAGTCACAGTTTGATACCCAAGTTTAAGTTTAAGTCACAGTTTAAATTGAGTGTGGCAGGCAGGTTCTGCAGCAGACCTTCCCTGCCTCTGAGTTTTGGATAACCTCAAGGTTGTGTGTTTGAATTTAGTGATTCTTAAAAAACAATACAGCTGCAAGGTGAAAATGTATACAACTGAGGGGTTTTGCATGATAGTTTCTTCTGTGCCATTTCTTCTCCAATGTGACAACTGACCTTGCTGGTTCCAGTCTGTGGTTTCTAGCACGGACCCATTCTAAGCAAAGACATCACTGCTTTTCTCTAAGCCCTTCTTGCTTGTTGTTTTGGCCACAAACAAACTCATACTACTGCTTGTCAGCTCAGCCTCTCCGATGGTCCTCTGTGCATTTGATTACTGGCATCTCATCCCTGGTGGTTTCTGATTGCACCACAAGGAAGTTTCATCTGCCCAGGTTTCCCCATTCACCTTAAGCCAGTAGAGCTCTACATTTTCTTGCTTTGTATTCTAAGGCCTCCTAGGACTTTTGCAGCAGATATGGTCACTGTCCCTTTCCTTTTGTGCTCTCTTTGGGTCACCTTCCAATGCTTCTCCATCCAGCTGGAAGTCTGGCTTCCTTTTATAAAGGCAGTCAGCTCTTTGCCATCCCTCATTTCCTTTGTTGCTGTCAGTAGGAAGAGAACAAATGTGAATTCATCCAAACTTTTGAGGTAAGGAACTTAAATCAGGTGTAGTGCTTGGAAGCAGATGGATTTCTCCACAAAGATATGCTAGCACTGCCACTTCAACTGCTGGGCAGATTTAGCCTCTGCTTAGAGAGCACAGCTGCACTGAGAGCCCAAAGGATCAGGGCATGAGCTCGGTTGAGGGAAGAGGTGGCTGACTGGTGGGGAAAGCTGATGGGAAACATCTGCTTGTAAGGCTATTAGCTCTGAGGCAGCTGTCAGAGAGGTCCTGTGAACTCCCTGTCTCCGGAGTTTTCTTCAGCTGTCAAAATTAGTTGTGCTGGGGGCCCCCCATGGGACAAACTGGGAAGGAAAACGAGGCATGGCAGCAGGCTGTGAGGAAGGGGTGAGATGTAGCTGTTGCTTTCCTGTGTCCTTGTTTTTACAGCTACTTGGGGAGATGGAGAGAATCCAGTGAGATCCCACAGGGAAAGGGAAGTCCTTTTATAACAGAGATCTCTGCCTTTCAAACTTCTCTGTACTCCTTGAACACCCCAGCAATTGTATCTGTATAGGTGTCCTCTGGTTTTCTCTTTCCCATGCTTTGACATCCTCTGTGGTGGTGTTGGTGGCCTCTTGTACATACTTTGCACTGGGCTTTTGGTTTGCAGTGTTATAGGAAAAATTGGTGAGCTTAACTGCTCCCAATCCAGTTCAAAATAAGACAATTACATTTATCTCCCATATCCTACAGACACCCTTCGGTTACATGTGTTGCATAGACCTACTAGCCCTTGGCTTACAAATTAATTGTCTTTTGGACCCTGTCTAGTTGCCAGTGTGAAATTAAAACATTAAAGCTGGCTCTGCTGCGAAGAGCAAATCACACTTTACCCACATCAAATTGCTCAGTAGTTTGGTGATATTGTTGATGCATGCAGGTCACCAGCTGTGGACCTACGAAGAAGGCTGGAGGGCCATGTGGTTTCCCTGTTAATATTTGTTTAGGCTGGTTAGAGTGCTGATGTTCAGCCTATCTGCAAGATGCATTTTCTTTATTTAGAAATGTTGGACTCCTCCCTCTTACACTGTCTTTGCATGGAAGGATAACTGGTGGTTTTCTTGTTTTCACAGTCGGAAGGCACGAGGCTGCAGAAGGATCTCCGAACTTACTTGGCTTCCGTAAAAGGTAAGATCAGTGTATGCAGAAAACTGTTTCTGCTCAAGACTTACCTGTGCAGTGAGGCTTTTGCAGCCATCCCCTTTCTGGTGTTTCCTATCCCAAGGCAGGAGTTTTAAGGAAAGGTCCGCCTTGTCCGGGTGGGGAATCTCTCAGACTCCTTCAGGATTTGCTGAGATGGGATGGGGTTGTGCTTTAATGCCGGGCTGGTGTGAACACAGAGGATTTGATGTGACTGCATCCTTTCTCCCTCTGGCTACCTGCCTTTTCTGTGTTGTCCAGGGGCAGACATCCCATACAGAACAGCTTAGCATTTGTTGTAACCCATTCAACATCTCCCATGTCCCTGGTCCTCAGGATAAGGGATAAAGTGTTTCCCTGTTTCTGAGGCAGTTACCTCTCTTTCCTAGCTATGCATGAGGCCTCCAAGAAGCTGACGGAGTGTTTGCAGGAAGTTTATGAGCCGGATTGGCCTGGGAGAGATGACACAAACAAAATAGCAGAGGTAAGACTCAGCCCAGGATGTGGGCTTACCAGGCTTGGTGTGTCAGAGGAGATGGGCTTTGGAAGCTGTGTCTGTGAGCTAAATTCCTTCAGACACACAGCTTTACAGCAGTAATCAGAGAGACAAACTCAGCGTTGAGAATAAGGGAAAGCTGAAGGGATGTGGTCTATATTTTTGTCTGTGTGGGGCACTGTTTCCAGGTGCTTGAGTGGTGCAAAGAGCCCTGTACTTATGTCCACAAGCAACTTTGTTCTCTCAACAGTGGCTAAACAGGGCCAGGGCATGCCAATGAGAGTCTGTAATAGATTCATCTGGATATATTGCTCATGCTTCATGCAAGAGGAATGGAAACCTAAAATCTATGCCCAAAGCATGGTCAGTCCAGCCAGCCATTGTGTAGCTGCAGTCACCCTCCTACTCGCAGCAGTATCACCAGCTGCCATATTTTGCTTGCCATCTTGTTTGTCTGAGCAATATTTCCCCCCAGCCTGCTGTTCTCATCCCTCAGTGAGGTGATGCCTGTCCAACTTGCCCAGGTGTTTTCTGTGGAGCTTAGGGCACAGCCTGTCATTTGACATCTTGGATGCCCCTTGGCTTGTGTGTGTGGTGGGTCCAGCTGGAAGCAGACACCCTCTGCTCTCTTGCTCAGCTGTTCAGCTGAGCAGCAGCTGTGGCAGTTCAGCTCTGTGGATCTATCTGCCATGAGGCTGCAGGACAGAGCTTATCTGCAGCTGTTTATGATGTTGAAGCAGTGGGGAAGGCATTGGGAGAAAAGCAGGAGAAGGATTCTTCCCTTTCCTCTGCTTTCCCTGCAGAATTCTCACGTGAAATAACATTTACGTCTTACCCAGGAAATACTGACTTCAAAGCAGATAAATCAAAAAAAATACTGAACGTTTCCAGGTCAATTCTTGCATTAACATGGAAACTTTCCATTATGAAGTGGTCTTGCAGTAAATAACAAAGTTGTAATTTAGTTGGTTTGGCTTCACATTCTTTGTTGGCCTTGTTTCTTTCTGATCTGCTGTGTTGCTTCCTGGGAGACTGTCCCATCAAAGAACTCAAGCCAGAGAAGTCAAAAGAAGCACGAGTCCTGACAAGTACCTGCAGCTACTCTGAGGGGCTGTAGGAATATTTCCAGCTTCCAGCTCCCCATTTAATGCCTTTCTGTCATTTGGGAAAAGGGAAGTGGGAGATTAGTGCTATTCCTGACAAAAAATAAATAAACCAAACCAACCAACCAACCAAACAAACAAAAAACCACCCTGAAATTCCACCATAAAGAGGACTTTTTTTTTCTTGAATAGTTTAGTCAAAACTTTTTGACCAAGTGGAAAAACAGGAGGGAGTGACAATCTCCACCTAATCCAGGTTGTTGATGGGAAGTTGGTGTGGCTGAGGAAAGATGAAGGATGCACAGGGTGAGGTGCAAGCCGTGAACACAACCTCCATGGGGCCAGGTGGTGTGAGGGCTGAAGAGTGTTGCTATAGCTTTCTGCTATTCATTATCTTTCAGAAAGCTGTGTTAGAGCAAAGGAGAAAATGGTGCCCAGTGGTGTCAGGTGTCCCATTTTTGTGGCTGCTGGAGGAAGGGGTCTTGGAGGAGAAGGTGAAGGGAGCCTGATGTTCATCTTCCATTCTGCCTTATGGACTTGGACTAGCACAGTAGAGGAATGGACAAGCCCTCAGTGGAAGTCTCATGAAGGGTGCTGTGTCCGTGGAGAAGTTGTCTGAGTTAGCAGCATCAGAGTTTCTTTTCTGTATCTACATTTCTGCCGTGATCTCAGTTTTCAATTAACTTTTCTGCTCCTCAGTTTTTCCTAAGAAGTGACTATTTCTTAAGAGCTCTGGGGACTGAAATTGTTATCTGCAGCACTCACTGAGACAGGCATGAATGCAGAGCTCTGTGCTTTTAACAGTTTGCTCATTACTTTTGTTTTTCAGAACAATGACCTCCTCTGGACGGATTTCCATCAGAAGCTGGTGGATCAGGCGCTTCTGACCATGGATACTTACCTTGGCCAATTCCCAGATATTAAAGTAAGATTCTCCTTAAGCCTTTTGGTCTAGAGTCACAGCAGATGAAAATTCATAAGAATCAGTTCCCTGCAACCCTGTGTTCTTTATGTGCGTGCTGTGCTGTTGCACACTTCTCTTTCAGAGCAGCCAAGATCTTTGCAGCCCTGGTTTATGTGAAAATGCCATGTTCTCCTTTGGGCTTGAAGCAACAGAGTGAAGAATCCAGGGGAAAGACACTGATGAAAAAACATCAGTACAAAACTAGAGGATCCCTACAAAACCCCGCTGTGTCACAGTGCAGGAGGGTAGTGTCAGCAACAGCTCACAAGCTCTGTGTTTCTCTTTCCAGTCTTTTGTTGTTTTTTTTTTTTTTTTTTTTTTTTTTAAAAAACTTCCCTGTAAGTACAATGTGTTGAGGAAGCGATTAGTGGCAAATGTACTTTGTAAGTAGAGGCTGGTGTGGAAGGCAGATTTCTGTGTTCCCTGAAGTCCTGCCGCACATATTATCAGCTCTTTGCCAGGAAGGGGAATGCTGAATGTATGTCTTTTGGAGTGAGGTCGTATCCAAGGACCTGGGTTTGAATGATGTTATGTAGGTTCCCCTTCCGCTGTTGTCATCTCGCCATTCGTTTTGAGAAGGTTATGCAGGAAATGTCTTCGCCATATGGAAGTGCTAATAATGATATCACCATATGGGAAATATCAGCTTGGCTTCTTCCCAGTGAAAACAACCCTTTCCCCACCACATGGCTCTTAAAACGTTTGTCAATATTTGTTGCTCCAGGAGGCTTGTGCTGTTTCAAAGCGGGGCAGGTCACAGGCTTGAAAATAAGCCCTGAACAGCAGTGTCACTGCCTCCTGGGGCTCCTTGGTTTTGCTTCATTTTTCCAGCATTCTCTGTTCCTGGAAATCCAAGGTGGGGAAGGGTGAAGAGGCTTGCTGTTTCTTTCAACCCGCTGAAGGCTGTAGTGCTGATCACAGCCCACAGTGTGAGCCTGTGCAGAGGTTTGTGCACTGTTTCTTTAGCAGGAGGTTTTGTTTCAGGCTCTCTGTAGACTCAGACTTCTGCACTGCTTCTGACTAAATAGTTTTTTACCAGCATTTTGTGGCTGTGCACTAGGTAACCTCAGTGTCACATTTCTTCCGTGCTTATTACTGATATCACGTTCTCAGTCTTCAGGTGATACTCTAGAAAATGGGAAGTTAAAGCACTTCCGTGCACAACTGAAAAAAATGCTTTAAAGAGAGCACTGCTTGCCTATACCTTTCCTCCTAAAATGATTGAGAATTTGGGTTTCTGTTGGTTCCTACAGTAAGATATGGATATATTTCACTGAGTTCACCATTTGTTTAATGTTTTCATTGGTATGCATTTGAAAAGGTCAAGATGGTTTTTGGTAGTTCAGATGGATGTGGTGTTCTCCTTACCACAGAGCAGTGAGAAATGCTCAGGTCAGACGTGGTTTCTTTGACTGGTAGAAATAACTGTAAGACTGTTGTTGAAAGTTGAAGCCAAACTTCAACAAGTTTGTACAGTTGTACAAAAGTATAGTTTGGCTTCAAGTAAGGAACTAAAGTTCTAGAGGGTGGCATGCAAGAAAGAAAAAACAGTCATATGTAATTAATAGAATACTTCGGTGTTTTTTTGTTGTTGTGGGAATAGTTTTCTGGTTTGTGTTTTCTGCAAAAACAAACTTTCTGCTTTCCCTGGAATTCTGGTATTATGATGATGAGAAAAATTGATTTACGGAGAGAAGATGATTTTAATTGAATGATGTGAGAGCCTAATTTTTGTTAATGGCCCAGTAATTCAAATGTGTGACAAGTTAGATCATGCACGTGGTGTTTGTTTGTTGAATTCTAACACATTCTGAATCTTCTTTTGCTGAAGAAGGCTGGAAAAGTTCCCTTGAATTTTTTGGACCTCCAACAGGATCCACAGCACGAATGTGAAAACGTAGTATTCCTTTAGTAAAGAGTTTAAGTTAAAGGGAAACGTTTTTCAAGTTTGGCAGGGGGGAGTGAACAAAATCTCTCTGTCTTTTCTAACTTGAGAAATGGGAACACAAAAAGTTCTTTATCCTTTCTTTGCGGGTCAGTATCTGTAGCTTCCTGGAATAGGGCTCTTGTATAATCAATAAATATTTTGGAGTGAATTTTTGATTGGGGTTGCAGAGCACACCACGAGGGTACAGGTCTCTGCAGTGAGCTCGGGGAAGGTGAACCCTAACCTGAGTTCTGAGTAGCTGTGGAATTGGCAAATTTTTATCCTGCACTGAAACTGATGTGCTGTTTCTACTAGGCTTGAAACCAAGTATCAGTAAGAATTTATTTATTTATTTATTTTAAATGGAGGCTCAAATTAAGATGAATATATTGCAAAGGAATAAACCACGTCTTCGAGTTCAGCTTTTGCCATTAGGTGGTGGTGGGCTGCTGCGGCTCTCCTGGAGAGCATCTCCTGGAGATGGAGAGCAGCTTTCCTGGAGTCATACAAGGGAACTACGTACAGGTGGCTGTTTGCCTTGAGACAGAGATTGGCAAAACCCCTCTAAACTCCAGCTGTCTCTGCCAGCCTGATGTAAGGGAAATATTCATTCCCTTAGATCCCAGATCTGGAGTGTGTAGAAGATGCGTTAGCTCACATCTTGGAGACTTTAATGCTGCTGGAAGCCCCCTCCTACACCCTGTCTCCGTGCCCAGCTGGCAGCGTTTCCCAGGAGGGCAGGCTGCAAACAGGGTACTGGGAGGTGTCTTCTACAGCCCCTGGTTGAGGAGTGGCTCGGCTTCTTCGTGATTCCTCTCCTGGAGCGAGCTGAGCGCTCTGAAATCAGGCTGGGTGTGCGTGTGGCTGAGATCCTGCAGATCCTCGGTGACTCACACGGAGCTGCACCAGCGTTTGCTGGAAGCGCAGAGGAGCGTGTGTGGGAGACGTGCAAACTGGTCCCAGCTGCTCTGGCAGAAAGATCAGCCCCGAGCATGGTTTTGCAGTTTTATCTGCAGGAGCCTCGGGAGAGGAGACCACCTCTCCTTGCCAAGTGCAGGATCGGAGGGGGGGAATTTGCTTTTGCAAGTAAATCCCAGAGCTGATTCTTCAGTTTCTCTGAGTTGTGTGGTTAATTAGAAACCCTTCTGGCTCCTTTCTGTGTCATTTTTGTTCAAGTTCTCCAGTCTGTCTCTAGGCTGCAGATCACTGACACTGGACCAGGCCTCTCTGAGCCTGGGAAGACCTGTGCTCCAACCCAGATTGTCCAGGGTGTCTGTAGAAAGCACAGGAGGCAAGGGGCTCAGGGGGATTGGTGGTTCCTAAAACAAGGCTGCCCAGTGGGTCTGAGCCTCAATGAGGTGAAACTGGTGGGTGAGAGGGCCTGAGGGCACCTCAGGAGAGGGGGGTGACAGAGGTATCACAGAGTAACAGGCCACAGCCGTGATGCTCTGAGGTCTGGATTCTCACTCACGGACCTGTCAGGATCCTTTTCCTGAGTGTGAGCCTGGTACGCAGCTGGCTCCTTCCTTGCCTTTGTCACAGCTTGGGACAAAAGGGGGATGTTGTGTATCTGTGATACAGTGCTACAGCTTCTCCTTCACGCTTCTCTTGCATAATAGCTGGTTGTAATGGGCCACTGGCCGTGACTGTGGTCACACCAGCTGAGAAACACAGTGCTTCTGTCTGGATCTCCGGTTGCAGGGTCTGAAATGCTGTCCTAGGCATATCCTGAGCATGTGGAGGAGTGCTTCTGCTGTGCTGGCAACAGAGACGCTTTCTTGTATTCATCTTTTGAGTTTCTGCATGAACTAGGGCTGTGAGCTGGTTAGCTAGAGACTCGCTGCAACCCTCGGGAAAATGAAAAAGCAGAGGCTTAGGTGAGGCTAAATGAAAAATGGGAAAAGTCCTCTCCGGGCAACTTGTGTGGGGTGTCCAGTGGGTGTCCCTGTGCAGGCAGAGCATGCAGTGCTGTACGAGTTGGGTGGAGCTGAGGCGGGGGTGTTGCTGACAGTCATTTTGGTTTTGGCTGCCAGGGAAGATTGTCATGACTCTTTTCTCCATCTTTTGTAGTCTCGTATAGCGAAGCGAGGAAGGAAGCTTGTGGATTACGACAGCGCCAGACACCACTTTGAAGCCCTGCAAACTGCAAAGAAGAAGGACGAAACTAAAATCGCAAAGGTAAAGCAAGCAAGAGAGGACGTGCAACTCTCCTTTCATTTTGGGACGTCTGCTTTTGCGTAGTGAGCAGGTGTAAAGCACACCTGTACCTCTCTGCTGGACGTGCTTTGTTCAGAGAGAGATTGTGAACTGGTGGGGCTTGACTAGCTGTTTTCTTCTCACCTGTTTAATTCTCCTAGAAGGCAGGATGTGTTCTGCTGTCTTAGTTCACACCCACCATCATCAGCCAGCATCTGTCAGCAGCCAAGGCCTAGGCATGTTTTTCCTCAGATGCTGCAGGACAGAAAAGCCTGTGCGCCTCTGGGGAAGCAAAGTTTTGTAGTGCCACAGCAAAATTTTCCAGTTTGTCTGCTTTTTGGGACTCTCTGTCTCCCCATCTTAGATCAGCAGTGATAGTAAGTGTTTGGGTGTTGCTTGAGGTTGGTGGTATTTGTGAAGTTCTATAATGTTCTAGGACAGAGGCCTTTGGGAGAGTGAGTTACAAGTTTATTGGTGCAAATGCACCCTAAGTGCACTTGATGATCCTGTTCTAACGTCTGCTGACCACAATTACTGGAAAATAAATAAGGCTGAAAGCAGGAAAGCAAGAATTTTGTCTTGCTAAGGCATGGCTTCTTTCATTTCAGTGTTAATTCTTGAGCATGCCCAACACACAAGTGCGGAATTTTATTTTTAATTAAAGTAAATTTCATTAGAGATAGAATTTAGGTAGTCTTTTAATTGTAGCTGAAGAAAGGTGGTAATGCTAACCTTGTTCTAGAGGAAGCATGTGGCTTTAGGATAGCCCAGAAAATGAGCTGTGGATTACTCCTTTACCCCGAGTGGATTTGAGCCCACATGCTCCACACCACAGGACAAATCTTGACATGACAAGTCCAGTGGTCAGGAGACACCTTTCATTTCTCTTTAATATAGAGCGTGGCACATCAGGACTCTTGGGGATAGAGGAGTGCAGGAAAAAAAAAAAAAAAAAAAAAAGCCTGAGCCTCTTTAATCTTTTAACAAAGCTGAGAAGGGTTGTTATCCTTTGCTTTGCAATTATTTCAGTTAGGAAGAATTTAGGCTATGTTGGAGACAATAGTGTGGCTCTGGCACGGAAGGAATAAGGTGCTTCTCTTTACCCAAGCAAAAAAATCTGCATTTACTAGCCAACTGACAAGTAATTTTATTTTTAAGCTGCCGGTCATCAGTCGTCTCCTCTCCTGGTGCATGCACTGTGATTAAGCCTGGCAAACAAAAGGGTGAAAGATTGATGGCTCAGGTGTCATTGCATTATTTGTGTCTTTGTGGTTCTGTATTCAACGCATGAGGCCCACGACAGACTTGATGTTGTCTGTTGAAGGCCGTACTTCAGTGTGTTCAGGGGTAAGAGAAGAATTTCCATGGGATGTGATACTATTTTTTGGTGTGTGCCTCTGGGATCTTTGCTGCAGTGGCACTGGTGTTTGTAAGAATTCATTTGCTCAGGTTGGTAGCTGGTGATCTGCACCCAAGAGGCTGGCCCTTGTCATCGCTGCACTCACTCATGTTGCCCCAAATGCTCACATAAGATGTGTTTTTATCAGGGGATGTTTTGTTGTTGCTCTTTACTGTTTCCTTCATGTGTTAACTATGGTTTGGAGTGTGAAGTGTTGAGATGTAGGAGATGGTGCTCTGTTCCTGATTCAGTCTGTTCATGTACCTCTTAGTACTTGGTCGGACCCTTCTTGTTAGCCAAAACAGGCACTGCATCAGTTTTTTCCCCTGCTCTGTGCTGTAGGCTGTAAGCTCATGCACGGGTAATCTGTGATGCATCACAGTAGCCTGATCCTGTGATGGGATCACTGAGAGTCCCAAAAGTGCCTATCTTCCCAAATAGGCAGCTTTCACAGCCCAGTTGCAGTCATGCACTGCACTCACGTAGGGAGTTCACCTCTCCATTTCTATCACCACAGTTCTGCTTGTGTGACCTGTGAAATGGGTAAGGTGCAAGTGTAAGGTACTTTGAAATGTGATGACAAGCCCTGAGGAAAGAGAAATCTTATTTATAAATGACAGAGCGTACAATCACAAACTGACTTGAATGATGTTTCACGGTATTATGGTAATACAAACAGCATTGGAAATACTTTTTGGGGTTATGCAGTCTCTTTTTCTCTTCTAATTTACAATGTTCTTTTCCCAGGACTCCCGCCACTTACTGCTAAACTCACAACCTGCCATTAAATTAAAGTGCTGCGGACATTCAGCTGTTGCATGCAAATAATTACAATGGTTAATTAATCCTGACCTCTCTCCAAGGAGCTCCCACTTCACAGTCATGACTCGGAGTAGGGTTGTCTGTGTGCTAGGTCACTAACAAACTATTATCTGTTGCTCTTTGCAGCTGCCTGGCTGGCCTACAGTATCCCAGCCCACACTGGAGCATTAATTACTGCTAAACTTGGCATGTTTCAAAAGATTCATAACCAATCAGTCCCAGGATATTTGTTGTTTTTTTTTTTCTCTTGCCTTGGTGACACTGGTTTGGTCCAGCTTCTAGATACAGTCTCTGTTGTGATTTTATTTTATTTTTTTATCCTAAAAAAATATATATGTATATGTTTGTCTCTCTCTTGTTCTTTCTTTATTTTTTTCTCTTTTCCCTCAAACATGCTCCCTCCCCGCAGCCTGTTTCGCTGCTTGAGAAAGCTGCGCCTCAGTGGTGTCAAGGGAAGCTCCAAGCTCACCTCGTTGCGCAAACTAATCTGCTCCGAAATCAGGTGACTGCTGATCTACCTGCCTCTAACCCTGCATGCGCTATTTCGGGCTCTAGACTGTACTGTGCAACTAATCTCTAGGCAACGTTCGCTCTAGTCCCTTCTACACACTAGTTTTAGTATGTCCTTGGTATTCCTGAGCTGCAGTGGACACACTGAAATCGATGAGCCATGGCTCTGTGCCTGCCCTGTTGATTTCTAACCAGGTGTGATAATGCTAGGCTGTTGTTCTCTCCCCATAAAGTGAAATGGGGATGAAGAAAGGCTGTGGAATAATGCCACGGCAGAGGGGATGTAGTGTAGTTCTGCCAGTTATTCCTTACCACACCTGTGGTGAAATACAAGTTTCTGAAATTGTCACTGGCCTGGCTCTGCTGGCCTGAAAGAGCCCTCTCCAGGTATGTAGAGGTTCGGTCTGTGTAGAAGAGGAGGGAGCAGAGCAGGAAATTCGCACCTCTCATTAGAGTTGTGAACAGCTCCAGGTTGGGGTCATGGTTGTGTCATGAAAGCTTGTACAAAAGCTTCTACTTCTTTATATTCCTTATCAGTGAGTGCATTGCAGTTTGGCAACATAATTGGTCTCACCTTATAAAGCACCTGGGATTTTCACAGTCAGATTATGATGGAAGGTCTGGGAAAATACCATGTTACCACACAAATAAAGCCTGGGAATGAATGGCTGTGAGCAGCCCTGCTTAGAATGCGTGGCAAAGTGAGGAAGTAAGTATTCATTCTTGACTGAAGGGAGGACATTTGACAGGTTTCCCAAGGCTTTTCCTGTGCCTTGACCGTGCTGGAAATGATCTCTTTGGCTGTGGATCTTGACTGATCTGTTTGCCTGGTGGTCATTTTTGAGCACTAGAAAGCAGGTGCAGGATGTTTTGCAAGCCACAGGCAGATAAATCAGGTCTTGGTCATTCTTTATCTTTTCAAACTGGCCGGAGTGACTGGGGGAAATACCACCTCCCACACACTACCTGCAGAAGCAGTACAGAAGCAGCATGAGGGCTCCCTCATCCATTGTGTTGTGATCCGAGGGTGCTATGAGTCAGCTGATAATTTCTCTCTGCTGGGTGACTTTGCCCTAAAGCAGATAACAAGGATGTGCATAATCTTTCTAGCAGCTGTATTGTGGGGGCTTTAATCTCCTGCTAAGTGGCATTAGTATTTTCAGTCACCCTGTAAAATCAATTTAAGTCCTCCTTTAAGTTTTTCCTCTTGCATTCCTTAAATAATAGTATTGCTAACCTCAAGTTTTTGTTTCTAATTGCGTGAGGCTTTTTTTTTTTTTTTTTTTTTTTTTTAATTTGGTCTAACCTAAATATCTAAGGAGGAAGATCAGTTTGTATTCTGGACCTGTGGGTTTCCCAGCTTTTATTTTCAAACACCAGCAGGCAGAGGGTTTAAAAATAGAAAGCTTTAGTCTTTGTATTCACATGACTGTAAGACTGAAGGTGTTAATGGCAACCCTAATTCTCATTAAGCTCATGGGAAGAGCAGGAGGGCTGATGACACTGCATTTATTGAAGAGCTTCAGAATATTAAGCCTAACAAAATTTCCTTCTGTGTACCAGCAGCTGTGTTGCTGTCTCTTGTCTGATAATTCCTATTACTATATAACCTTCAAGCAAAAACGGGGTCAGCAAGATTTATTTTTAATGCCAAAAAAAAAAGAAAAAGTCCCTCCCTGCAGTGTTTAGACTGCTGGCTTTTTGGGCCTTTCACAGATACTAGCAACAACAACAAGAAATACAGGGGCGTTCCTCTCGTCTCCTGGGAGGTTTGCTTTTGCGAGCTCTCAGTTACAAATTCTGGTGACTGTGCTTTTTGAAACGAAGGGGGAAATAGCTTAGAACAGCAAATTCCTGACTTTTTTCAGGCATCCCTGAAATGCTGACTTCAGACCAGAAAGCAATATCCTTGGCGCTGCAGTGACAATGGAGCAGTGCCTCTGTTTATAGGGGAGAGCCAGTGAGTTGGGCTCGGGGCTGTGATCCCTTTGAGGGGAGAGGCAGCACTGGCTGGGACTGGTGGGGCTGGCATGGGGTGCCCAGCTGTCCTTACCCCTGCCTCGTGGATTGCTGGTTCCTACAGCTGCTCTAGAGGGAGCATTGCCTCTTGCTGACTTTGCCTTTGCCTCAGGATGTCACAATATTGACACGTTGCTTTCTAGGTTCTTTGGCCTTCTGAACAGGTAAACGAGAGAGGGAAAGACTTCCTAATGTTCAACATGTCTGAAAAACTGACAGCATTCAATGGTGCTTCATGTCCCAGCTATCCCATCTCCTGGGGTGGTTGTGGTTCCAGTCTATAGTGGAAGCTAGTACGAGATAAAACCAAAGGTTGGAATGGGATTTTTTTTTTTTCCTCTTCCTTTAAAATGGCTGCATTGGAAACATTTGGTCATGGAGGGATTTTAAGGCAGAATGAGTCTTTGTGATTATCAGCTCTGATCCAGCATAAACTGTGTCTCCGTTTAAATGGACATTTGTTTGTTTGGTGCAAACTCTCTCAAAGCGTTGGGTTTTGCAGCAAGTATAGCAGCAAAATACAGGGATTTCTGGATGGAAACATCCTGATCCCTTCTGCTCTTACCCGTTCCTTACAGGGACTGCTTAAATTTTGAATACCAGTTGTTTTGAATACCCAGTTGTGGAGTCTTTTTCTGGGGCAAAGAGCCTCTTCTGACCTTGAGTACGAAGAGCCTTTGGCAGCAATGAGTGACCCTCTGAAAGGTGAAGCTAGCTGGAAGTTAGGAGCTTCTGCTCCTAAGTCAGACAAAAGAATTTAAAGATCCTACACAGCACTGTGAGGAACAGGACTCTGAACTCCACAATATTTTTAAGTCCTTTCTCCTGTCAGTCCTGTCTTTACACAGACCTGGCATTAAGGAGCAGCAAGTTGTGGATTTCTTTAGTTAAGCTGGTGGAAAGAAGATAAAATTTCATTTCAAAGAAGGGGTGAGAATCTAACTGGAGGTGCGAAGAGAGACCTGGTCCCTAGTGGCTTGCTGGCTCTTCGGAGCATGTTGTGACATTCCTGCTTTTGTCACACTTGAAGGTAGGCACTGGTGCTGAGTTTCCTGTTAAGAAGCATCACCAAGTGGACATGCAGGAGTTTGCTGTCCTGCTTCCAGCTGCAGAGGAGCACTGTGCTGTTGCAAACTAGAGGATATAAACATTTTATTTAGCAAGCTTGCAGTTTTAAGTCAGGGCACTGAAAACAGGGAAGGAGCCATCAAGGACTGATATGGGAAAGGGAACATGCATGTTGCTGATGTTTGCTGTCAGCAACAGAAACCAGGTTCATCATTTCTATCTCTGAAATGCACCAGAATTCATGCATTGTTGCTGGGGTCTGTCAACGTCTGCGTCAAATGGATCAGATAAAATTTAAACTCTTTGGAAGTAAGAGGTTCTGTATGAGGGATGTTTCCTTTGTTTTTGGTAGTCAGCAGCCAGCCAGGGGTTTCTCTTGTATTAGGTCTTCACCAATAAGAGTATGTGAGGCTGCTGAGACCAAGACCTGCTGCTCCAACCTAGCCTTCTGCTGGCACAACTTATGCTTTGTGTATCCCTCCTTGCTTTCTCTGCTTTGCTTTGTGAGAGAGATGTATCAGTGAAGGAGGCAGACCTCTTCCCTTCCCAAGAAGAGGTGGTGCTTTGGAATGACCTTACCTCCCTCACGAGGGAGGTCTCTTCTTCATTTGGGATAGGTTTCAACTATTTCAGAGACCCAACAAGGAGCAGGGGCCTCTAAATCTTCATTTGTGTCCAAACTGGAGGCTGAACTGCCTGACCACGTTCACTCGGTTTTGGGAGCCAGGGAAATTTATAGGACTTAAAATACGTTAGTGGATGGATATTTGAAGTCTCTTCTGAGTATCCAGACAGGGAAATCCATTGAGGGCAGTGCAGGCAAGCTGAAGGGGCATCAGCTCACTTGTGATGCAACCCTGGTTTCTGGGAGACTTGTTCGGAATGGGGATTACCCCGTGCCAGAATTTTGCTTGTTCTCCCAGCAAAGTCAAGAGTTACAGTTAGCTCAGCCCTTCAGGGTACTTGTATGTGCTGGAGCT